>NC_060278.1:29775221-30075221 GCF_021613505.1 Equus quagga | reverse complement strand
TTTTACGAACTGTATATTCAAGTCATGATCCCCTTTTTCCCATTGGCTTGTCTGCAGGTGTTCTGCCTATAAGGAATTTGTTAAATTATATAACCTCTTCCCAATGACTGAAATATGCAAATACCTAAGCACTTCTCTTGGGTTTCCATTGATGATTGACCACGGCCTGGCCATTTCAGGCACTTGAGACACTATTCTGTCTAAACAGAGAACATGAGACCAATTAAGAGAGCTCATAGTTTTGAAATTTAGATGTTTCCATTGTCATGGACAAAGTAGTATACTACTGTTCCTCCTTCACTGTTAAGGATAGAATCAATATACTTGGCATATAAATATAAACCACTCTCTTTAAATCATTGTTGAATGTGTATAAAGATTTTGATTTTTTAATTCTGTGCATGTTTTATATCAGTATTTTGATGTTACTAATAATGTTTTCAAGATTTCAAATATATTATTGAAAATTCAAGTTTCATTATAGTTATTACATCTCATTGTTTTTTTAATGTAAAGACATCTTACCATCACTTTGGAGTTTACAAATACCCTATAATTTGATTAGAGACATTAGATTAAACAATATTTTCTTTTAAAATTGTTACCTTTCTTTAAAAAAAAGCTTCCTTTTTGATGCCAATCTTTGATATTAAATGGTATAAAAATTTGTTAATATATACCTCTTTTTTAATAACTGCTACTTTCTGACTTGCAATAGTATAAATCTCCTTTCAAAAAAACACAACCTATGGATTTGTGTGATGGTCCACTGTATTTTATGTAAAACAAGAACATAATGATTTCTAGGTGCGTCAACGGAGGAACTAGAGAGGTAATGTTTATTGAGCATCTAACATCTGTTAGGCCACTTAATTCTCACTATCATTTCCACATAACCTTACGAGGTAGACTATTTTATCCACAATATATACTACGAAACTCATAGTTAGAGAAGTAGGCAAATTGCTTCTCACAGGTAATGCTGTGGACTGAATTATATCCTCCCCAAATTCATAAGTTGAAGTTCTAAGCCTCAACGTGACTGTATTTGGAGATAGTGCTTTTAGGAGGTAATTAATGTTAAATGAGGTCAGCAGGGTGGAGTCTTAATCTGATAGGATGGTGCCCTTATATGAAGAAGAAGAGACACCTGCCATCTCTCTCTTTTGCCACGTGAGGACACAGTGAGATAGTGGCCTTCTGGAAACCAGGAAGAGGGCCCTCACCAGAACCCACCTGGGCTGACACCCTCATCTCAGATGCCCAGCCTCCTGAACTATGGAAAATAAATTTCTATTGTTCTAACCACCTGGTCCACAGTATTTTTTTTATGGCAACCTAAGCTAATTAATAAAGGCAAGAAACTTTGTGTGCGAGTATAAAAATCTCTCTGAAATAGGTTTAATCATTGTTTGGAATAGCATTGAATCTATAGATCAATTTAAAGATAACTTATTCACATTGATTTTCGAGTCTTTCTATCCATGACCAGTGGCCTATATCTCCAATGAGCATTTTTAACAACTTTCATAAAGACAATATATTTATCTATCAAACTCTTGCACATGCTTGTGTTTTAAAGTTCCTTGTATTTTCGTTGCTATTGTCAATGGTAAATTTTTAAGTATTTTAATTTTTGGCTTTTGATGTTATATAAAAATGCTATTGATTTTGAATATTGATCTTCCATACCAGAATGATACTAAAATCTCTAATTCTGGTAACATATCTGTAAAATCATTGGAGATTTTTTATTGTCAATAAAATTGTGTCTTCCATTTTCAATCTTTGCGTGTCTTGTTTATTTTTAACATTAACTGAACTAGCTAGACCTTTAATAAATGGTGAATAAAATAGATGATAGTAAGACTTCTTATGATATCTGTGAAATTCTGCCACACGGATAATTAAAGTTCACTTTGAGAAGTCTGGCCAAACTTCAGCTGATTGCTAATTCTGCAAAATAGTTTCCATTCTTCTGTTAACAACTTGACAACACTTGGACAGCATTTGGAGACAAAGTGTAAGAATGATTAATTCCCTTAAATTCCCTTGAAGATGACCATATTTAATAAACATCCAAGCAAGTTTCTATTATTATATCATGCCAGCATTCATCCTGTTACTTATAGGGAACATATACTTGCAGCGAGAATGATGGCTCATTTTTAAAAAATTACAGAGTTTTAAGAGTGGAAGGGGTCTCAAGAAAGAGAAGTGGAAATATCGCAAAGATTTTCCCCATGATTTTCCAGGTGCCTTCACCTTTGCTAGTTCAGTATCTGACCGCACTCAGGTTTGTTTATTTGTTTTTTATAATTTATCAGTTTCATCTTGGTGAACACGATGCAGTCTACACAGAAGCCAAAATATAATAATGTACACCTGCAATTTACACCATGTTACAAGCCAATGTGACCTCAATAAAATAATGTAAAAAAAGAAACATAAAACAAGACAGTGTCAGTGTTCCACAGTCCACTATCTAAAAGTCTTCAGGCCATATATATTTTGGCATTCAGAATTGTCGGAATTTCAGAAAGATAGCAATACACATAGACCGTGTTTAAGATAATACCCCCAGCATGAAGTCGCATCACATAATCAAACACGTATTATATTGACAATGGAATATACGAATAATTACAGAAAGTTAGATTAAAGAAAAAATAATATGGATAATCTCATGTCAGATCAGGTTTAGTTTTGTTTCTGAAAATGTTTAGTCTCCAACTTATAAAAAATGGAAACTTTTGGCTTTTAGAAATCTTTAGACTTTTGAATTGCTGATAAGTGATTATTAACATTAGTGAAATTTAAAAATTATAGACCAGAAAATAAAAGCCTCAGAAAGGTCTACTTTACCTTTTAAATCTCAACTAAGAGCTTCCCAATGGAAAATACCAACTCATTTCTCTATCTGTCATCCCAGCACATCACTCAAGTCAGTTCAAGCCAATCTAAGACATGGTTTCTCTGAACTGGGTTGCGAGTGGTACTTTCTAACCTGGGAACTCCCAGGCATCTTCCCTTGGAGCGTGTGAACACAGCATCAGTTGCATTGGAGATCAAGTTTGCCAAGCTAATTGTCCAAGGTCATACAGCCCAGTAAAGGGCAGAGCTGTAAGACATCCCGTCTATCCACTGCTCGAGCACACACCTGTTTCTTACAACTGAAAATTGATAACAACATAGGGTGCAACACATGCCAAGAAGGGGATGCCAGCTGAAACTAAGACGTAATCCTTTCAGGCATGTTCAGGAAAAAAAAATACAAAATACCAGTAGAATAGGGAATATGTTCTGTGTCGTTTCCAGCTACGAGCAGATCAGAACTCAGAAACACTGAGATATAAGTCCTTGACGTTAGACGGCCTCCTCTCTTCACTCAGCTCATCCTCCCATGCCGGAACCTTTCACTCTCTGCTGTCCCCAAAACCTGCCCGCTGTTCAAAGAGCAGATATGGCTCACCTCCACCATCACCAACCTACCCCTTTCCCCAAATACATTAGAACTCAGAGGCTTTGTAACGCAAACTGGCATTTAAATTTGTATTTTGGCATTCACCAACATTTGATGTGAAACTACCAACTACAGCCGTAGCTCTATGAGAGCATACATGTGTTGCATATATTGCTACTCTACTTCCAAGACTGTGCAGCAGAGTTGTGTAAAAAATAAAATATTTCTGCATAGCTTTCACCACTGGATGCCTCTAGATTCTGGTGACTGAATGACAGTCTCTGGGAGTTAGAGAAAAATCACTTCTGCATTTAGAGTTGCCCCTACCCAGAATGCATGCCGTTTCCTCCCACTGAAAACAATTCCCAAATCTCGGAATTAAATCTTCCACCCTTTTCCAGACTAGTGACGTCTTGCTCAGATACAAAGCCATTTTGGCCTCTAACAAATGACTTTTTTCACTGCTGCTGCTCCTCTGTCCCATGTGAAGAAGACAGATGAAGGCATCCTGGAGCGGGAGCTGGGCACTGCTGTCCAGCTGAGCTGTTTTCTGAGAACTGGCCAGCACTCTGGCACTGAGGAGTGGAAAGGCCTGCACTGAACACAAGATCCATGTAGGCTGAGAAAGGAAGGGGCCCAGCAGAGCCACAGAGACAGCTGAGAACTGAAAACGAAATTACAGGTGCGTCACCCTGAGCTTTCCTGATGTTTATTCATGTATGAGTGTGTGTGTGTGCATGCGTACCCTGTTTCCACACAGTAAACGCCAGGGCTGCAGATCCTCTGTGATGCAGTTAAGACCCCTTGAAATTGTATGCTGAGCTCCAAATTTTTAGGGGATTGAGTTGGAAGAAATACTGTTATGGGTTGAACTGTGTCCCTAAAATAAAGATAGGTTGGAGTCCTAACACCCAGTACCTCAGAATGTGACCTTATTCTGAAATAGGATCTTTACAGATATAGCAAGTTCAGATGAGGTCATTAGTGTGGGCCCTAACCCAATGTGCCTGGTGTCCTTATGAGAGAGGAAATTTGGATGCAGAGACAGAGACAAAGGGAAAGCTCCATGAGGATGGGTCTCTGGAGGGAAGCAGCTGCCTACCAGGAACACCGAAGATTGCAGGCAACACCAGGCGCTAGAAGAGAGACCGGGAACTCACTGCCCTGAGAAGAAACCAACCCTGCTGAGACCTTCTTGATTTTTAGCCTTCAGAAATGTGAGACAATATGTTTCTGTTCTTTTAATTCAGTCACTTTGTGGTCCTTTGTTAAGGCAGCCCTAGCAGACCGATTCACACACTCTCCTGGTTTGTGATCAGCAGCCTAATTCTCCACAGGTGTGCCCTTTATGTTCACACTCGCTGCTTTGCAACTCAAAGGGCACTGGGCTTGCATCCTGAAGGACTTTGATTCTGGAATCTTCACGTCAGGATCTAGCTGTGTGATGGGGGAGGGCGGCAACTTCCATGGGTCTCAAAAGCTTCAGCTGACAAAAAGGAATAACCTACAACGTGAATACAAGACAACAGATCTGTTGACTTATTGAGGGCTCGTAAGTTATGAGTGCTTGATGTAACAAAGAAATAATGGTGTGAAGAGAAGTCCAACGTGATGAGGAGTTACCGATCAAGTGTCAGTCATCTGACTTACAGACCTATCCAACAGACGCACGAAGAGACACTCAATATCATTAGTCATGCAGGAAATGCCAATCAAACCTTCAATGAGATGCCACCTCACACCTGTTAGAACAGCTACTACCAAAAAGACAAAAGGTGACAAGTGTTGACAAGGGTGTGGAGATGTGGAGAAAAGGGGGCCCTGGTGCACTGCTAGTGGAGATGCAAATTGGTGCAGCCATCATGGAAAATGGTATCGAGGTTCCTCAAAAATTAAAAATAGAACTATCATGTGACCCAGCAATACCACTTCTGGGTATTTATCCAAAAAATTGAAATCAGTATCATGAAGAGATGTCTGCACTCCCATGTTCATTGCAGAATTATTCACAATAGCCAACACATGGAAACAACGTAAGTTTTCTCTGTTGACAGATGAATGGATGAAGAAAATGCAGCAGATGTACACAATGGAATATTACTTAGCATTAAAAATGAAGGAAATCCTGCCATTTGTAACATGAATGGAACTTGAGGTTGTTATGCTAAGTGAAGTGAGCCAGACAGAGAAAGACAAATACTGTCTGATCTCACTTATATGTGGAATCTATAAAGATGGAACTTGTAGAAACAGAAAGTAGAATGGTGTTTGCCGGGGGCGGGGTCTGGGGAAAATGGGGAGATGTTGGTCACAAGGACAAACTTCCAGTTATAAGGTGATTCTGTTCCATGGATGTAATGCACAGCATGGTGGCTGTAGTTAATAATTCGTGTGATGTGCTTGAAATGTTCTAAGGAAGTAACTTTTAAGTGTTCCCACCACACACACACCAAAAATGCAACCACGGGAGATGATCGAGGTGTTCGTTAGCTTGGTCGTAGTGATCTTTAATATCAAACATCACGTTGTATACCTTAAATATATACAATTTCTGTTCATCAATTATACTTCAGTAAAGCTGAGAAAAGGCCACTTACCCATGCCCACATCGCATGAAGGCCCGGCTGACGCACATCATAGGCTGTCCACACCCTGCCCGTGCCTGTGGCCACTTTACACTCTCCTGCAGCCTCTTTCTTTGCTCCTCCAGGATGCTCCTGGACAGGCTGACATGTCCTGCAGGTCCAGCCTCTGGAAAATGACCCGAACTGGTCCAGCTTCCCTCCCGAGAACTCCCACTCACACTCTGGTTCTTGTTCAACTATTTTCCACGCCAGAATAATATGGGGGTTTGCCGTGAAGTTCTGGAATCAGAAAACTCTCTTTGAGGATGTAAATGAGCTCCTGAGGGTTGATATCCCAACACCACAAATATTCAGAGAACCTCGCAGGCTTGCTTTTCGTATCACAGATGAGATAGCTAGGACCTGGCCATTTCGTCTTAGCTTCCCGTGAATCCTAACACATGGGCTGAAACGAACCAGCAGGCCTCCTGCATTTTGATGGATGCATAATGATGAACGCAATGAGGACTGCCTGAGCGAGGGAGGAGTCAGAACGCTGGAAGTCACTAGGCTGAAGTTGCTGGAAATTCTTTAGGATGTGCCACAGGAAAGAGGACCCTTGGATGGCTATGAACATTCTAAATTGAATAAAGCAAGAAATTCACAGAACATCTGATCAGGCATCTGACTTCCTGGTCCTCCTAAGATATCTTTAACAGTCTACCAAAATCACTGTGAACTTATAATAACTCCCTACAGTCTTTAAAAAACAAACGTGAAACACTGGAATCTTAATCCGAAATGTATGAGTTACATGTGATAATGAACTATGAAAAAAAATAATCATTTCCAGCAGCCAATTGTTGTGCACTAAAGAAAAATTGCAAATATCCCAATGTCTGGAAATGTTTTACAAGTATATTTTTATGGATTAAATTTTTGTCATACAGTATCATCAAGATTCTGTCACATTTCAATGTTATTGATTTGAAACACAAGTGGATTTTGATATCATTTATTCTGGGCTACACACTGTGTAATTATTCAAATGCTTCATTTTCATTTGGGCTTTCCTATTTGTTTTAAATGTTATTACTTGCTTCAGTGCTTTTTTCATTTTAGTGAACACACTGATAAATATTTCTATCAATTGCAGATGTGGTTTTTGCATAAGTAACTAAAATGCTAGCACCGTGGTTTAATACAATATTAGACACCACAGGATCCCAGGGCAGCAATTAGAAAGTTTGTCTGCATTTCTGTAATCACAAAGGCCTTATGAAATGGTTGAAAGTGTGCTTATAATTAGTAATTTCAATGCTTCATATCTTTCTAAAAAGAACTTAGGCACAAAGCCTGGGCCGATACTAGGTAAAATGGTGAAGAGCATTAAATTTGCTTTTCGTATTTCTTATCCTTTCATCTCTGCTTGTTACTGATTTTCCAGGTCTGAGTTGGGGCCCCCTGAAGCAAGTCAGTCTTGTAGATCCATCTAATTCTTCGCACCATCCTGTCACCTCCTTTCCTTATCAGAACACTCAAAGTATTCCTTTCTACTGATTCGCTGATACTTGTCTGCTTGTTTCCTTCTGTTGCAGGTTGTCAAAATACTTGTAAGAGATTGTAGTGCCCATGCAACACAGACGAGGTTGAATAGTCAGCTGGTGCATCCTAGCACATCCTTATTAGTTCCTGGGATCTAAATTTCTTGGTTAAGGGCTGGCTCCGTGGCTGAGTGGTTAAGTTTGCGCTCCGCTGTAGCGGCCCAGGGTTCAGATCCTGGGCGTGAACGTGGCACTGCTCGTTAGGCCACGTTGAGGTGGCGTCCCACAACCCACAACTAGAAGGACATGCAACTAAGATATACAACTATGTATGGGGGGTTGGGGAAGATAAAGCAGAAAAAAAATTGCTTGGTTAACTGCCCCATTATCCTTATAATTTTACTCCTAATATGGTTAGTTCACTAACACAGTTGATTCTTTATCCTATTTCATCAGTGGCAAAAAAGTGAAGCGCCCTTACTCATGTTTAATAAAGCTGAATTTATCCAAGAGAAGGAGAATATTCTCCTAGATTCCTTGAACAGGATCAGAGTGACTCAGAGGAAGATATCTCCAAGTTGCTAAGCAAAGCCTGCTGCTCTCCACAGCTGGATGGCCCATCGGCCGCACACAGAACTTAGGAGAAGATGGCATGCTTCTAGCCACCCTCCGCACCCCCGTGCTGCTTCCTGAACAAAATCGGTTTCCACTCCCGCACACAACATCAGCAAAAAAGGGAAGAAAATTAGCTTCTCTTATTTTTGACTCTCATTTATGTTAGGGATTTATAGACCAAAAATTGAACATTAAAATGTACACATTTATGCAAATACACCTGGATAATATTGCAAATTATGCAATAGCAAGCTGGCATCAATTATTTTTCATTTTCAATAATTACCACATTTAGATAATGACTACCGATAAAGTTCCTCAAAGGAAAAGGTCAAGAGAATTGACAGCACTTAAATATGTTCAAGATTAAAATCTGATGAGGACAAAATGTAAAGATTGAACCGGTGAAAAATCTTCCAGTGTGCACAGCTTACTCTGTGACCTGCTGTTGGTGGCATCAACATATTATCACATGCAATTCCCCACAAAAATCGTGACATTATCTTTTTCACTTCAGCTCAGGGAGCTGATGCACAGGAATATCAGTCAACTTGTGCAAGGTCACATGGTTAGTGCCAAGCAGAGCCAGAATTTGAACCCAGGGAATCCTGTCTTTGGAGACTGTGCTCTGAACCATGGTAAAACACAGCCTCAGAGCTAAAGCCGTTGGATATTTTCATCCCGGAATTTCGGAAAAGAGAATGTATATTCTTTCCTCTTATAGAAAAAATAAAATGCCATTTAACATAAACACAGAAAAATGCACAAATCAAGGTGTATGGCTAGATGAATTATTGTAGAATGAAAACACCTTATAGGGTAACAAATAGTGTATCAGATGCCCCCACTATTCTGCCCTAATCATCACCCCAACCTATTTCCAAAATTAGGTAGTGACTAATTTGGCCTGTTTTTAAATCACACCGTGTGTATTTTTTGTTTGTTCTTTTTTTCACTCAACATCGACTATGTTCATATTTAAATATTTCACATTCATACTGCAGTGTGTTCCTTTTCAGTCCTATATAATATTCCTTTTTCCCTATATGTCCTCTCTGTATGAGAAGGATTTTAGGCTGTTTCAGGGATGTTGCCAATAAAGATAATGTTGGTATGAACTTTCTTATACTTGCATTCAAATGTATGTGTATATATAAATTTCTGCAAGGATTTACCTAGAAATGGAAAGAGAGTATGTTCATCTTTTGCAGACAATGGTAAATTATTTTCCCAAATAATTTTACATGTGCATTACCAATAGCAGGGAACTAGAATTCCAGTTGCTTCTGCCAGCCAGTGACTTGTCTTTTTTTTTCTCTTAATGACATCATTTGATTCAGAGAACTTCTTAATTTAACTGTAATCAACATTTTTCATCTTCTCCTTAAGGTTAAATTTTTGTATTGTAACCAGCAGATCTTTCGTTACAACTAGGTCATGGATACACTCTCCTTTACTGTGGCCTGCAGACCAAATCCAGCCACGTCTGTTCATAAATGCTGTCCTCGGCTGCTTTCTCTCCTCAAAGACATAGGGCAGCAACAGAGATCTTAGGGCTGGCAGAGCCATATTTATTTACTCTCTGGACCCTTACGGAAAGGTTTAATATTTGTCTTTCACTCTCTTGTCAACAATCCATTTGGAATTGTTTGGGAAGCCTGTTGTACGGTGGCAGTCAAGATTCCTTCTTTTTTTCTTCTTCTTTTGGTATGTGGATATCTATCTGATTACCCAAGCACCAGTTACTGAAAAGAACCTCTTTTCTATTATTCTATTGGGCCTACGCTTTGTCTTAAATCAAATGTTACTCTTTTTGTCTCTATTTGTTTACTCAGCTAGTTAGTTTGGCATTACATACTCCATTATTGTTCTAGCTGGTTATCCGCATGCTAATACCACACTGTCCTAAGGAATGTGGCTCTAAAACGTCTTGATATCTGGGAGCTTAAGTTATCCCACGATATTTTTCTTAAATTTTTCTTTGATATATTGACCTTTTATATTTCCAAACCTATGTTAAGTCAGCTTATCAATTACCACACTGAAAAAAACCCCCACTATCTTAGATTATTATGTCGATTTCATTAAATCTACATCTAATTTTGCAAGATGCTATTTTTACAATATAAAGTCTTTCAAAACATGTACATGAGATGCTCTCCGTTTTATTTAAAGTATGTACTCATTTGTCTCAATAAGATTAGTTTCTGTGGGTTCTACATCTGTGGGTTGTACATGTTTTTGTACATCTTTCATTAGATTTATTCATAAGCACTAGGAGCTTTGGGGGTTGTTGCAAATGGCAGTTTTTAAAATTTTATTTTCCAAAAATTGTTTTTTAATTGTTTCATGCTGGAACACATAAAATAAAATTTCTTTTTCATGTATTCAACTTATATTCAATATCACTGCTAAATTTGCTTAATTCTAATTGTTTATCTTGAAACACATTTGTATTTTCTCCAAAAACATACATGACATCTATGAATAATGTTGGTTTTCTTTAGTCTTTTATAATCTATATTTATTTGCTCTCTTTTCCTCGCCTTGTTACGCAGACTAGGACCTCTAGAACAATGATTTCCTGAATTGATGAATCAATTCAATCCATCTTTGTCTTGTTTCTAATTTTAGAGGGAATCTGTTCAGCTTTTAACTGTTTATTATAATTGCTGTAATTTTTTTTAGATAATCTATCACTGTAAAAAGCTTTCTTTTCATTACCTGCTTTGCTAATAGACTTTTTATCACAAATTAGTGTTTCCATTTCTCAAATGTTTTCCTGCATTATTTAGATGAAAATACGAGTTTTCTTCTCTCTTCCATAAATGTGGTAATTGCCTTGGGTTTTAACTTGCTGTGCTCTTTGTAGCTTCTAGAGGTCAATGCTGGCATACCCACTTATAAGCAATTCTTCTTTTCTAGTATATGCATTTAAAATTTTAACTTTTCTTACAGCTCAGTTTTAGCTGCGTCCACGTCAGATTCTTTTATTCTCGCTTACTTCTAAACATACTGACACTGTGATGTATACACACCCGCATGCACAGTGACTTATTCTTTGACCCGTAAGTTATCTAAGAAATGTGTTGCTTAATCTTCAAATATATGTGAAGTTTTAAATGTTTTCATTATCATTATATAGTTTAATTCCATTGTGTAAAGAAACTTTTCTCCGCGTGAATTGAGTCATTTGATATTTGCTGAGACTTCATGTGTGCCCCAGCCTGTGTGGGCTTTGCTAAATACCCTCTGTGCGCTTGAGGAATATGTGTCCTCTGGAGCTGTCCAGGGCCGTCTTCTTCACGTTCAATGAGATAATGTTAGGTCATCACATTGTTCAAATATTTTGCATCCATACTGAATTTTGTCTCTTTGTTCTACTAGTCACCTATTTACCACTTGGATTATAGATTAGTCTATTACATACAATTTTAATTGTGATGTCAAAAACATCTTTAAAGGAGAAAAACTTTTATCTGGGAAATTAACACTTTTATCCTTAAAAAAATTTTCTCTTTCTCTCTCGTACTGCATCTTTCCTTAAAGAAGTCTACTTGGTCTGATATTAGTGTAGTTATAAATTTTTGGTTTTTTGGATAGTGATTGCATGGCGTAACTTTTTCCATCATAATATTTGCAGGTCTTTGTGTCTCTATATAACATTATGTCTCTTATAAGCAGTTATGTTTTGTTTTATATCCAACCTTCCAGTCTTTGTCTTAATTGTAACCGTTGTTTTAGTCGCCTCTCCTATTTGACTATTTGATTTCATTTTTTCCTTTTCAATTGCAGTGTTTAACTTTTGGATTGCCAATTTTTTATAATTTCATTTTCTACTCTTTTAGCTTGTTAATTATCTGTTGTTTTAGAAAATTGACTGACTAAAGGTTAGTGCAAAGATTAGTAAAAATAATCTTTAATATTTCTCAGATAATTCAGTCATGATACATTTAACACTGCCAACTGCTGCCAACTTTTGTGAAATTTTGCATATATTTAAATTCTACATATAGTTTCAACCCCATTAGGCACTTTACTATTTTGTACAATCGATATTTATTTAGATTTGCGTATTGATTTACTCTTCCTATTGATAATTATCACCTTCCTTCCATCCTGGACCATTTTCTTTCTACTTGAAGAATTTCCTCTAGTGTCCTTTCAATGCATGTCCGCTCATAAACAATTGTCTTAATTTTGCATGTGCAAAAACATCTTTATTTTGCCTCCATTTGTGAAGCATAGATTCCCTCTTCATGGAATTCTACGTTGGCACATTTTCTGTCAACGTGTTGAAAATGTCACCTCATTGTTTTCCTGCTTTTATTGCTGCCGTTGAGATGTCCGATGTCAGCTACCTATTGTTCCCTTGAAGTTAGTGATTTTTCTTGTCTGGATGTCTGTAAGACGTTTTCTGCGCTTGGGTTGCAGCAGTTTTAGGAGAATAAACCTAGGTGGTTTCCTTTTTATTACTCTGTTTGAAGTTTGCAGAGGTTTTCAAATCTGTGCCTCGAAGTCTTTAATCAGTTTTATAGAGAATATGGCTTTTACAAACAAGTTAGATGATAGGTCCTATTTCATTTTATTATTTCCTGACGTCTTCTCTCTCTGTACTTCAAACTTAAAACGTTCTTCAGATCTGTCTCCAGCTGTCTTTAATATGCTGTTAAATCCACTGATTATCTTAATTACTGTTATTGCATTTTTAAACTTTTTTGTGTGTGACTCTTTTATGTCATTTTCAGTTCTCTCCAGAAATTATCTAAAATGAATTTAATTATTTTTATTTTTTATTTTATTTTTAATTGTGGTACAATGTATATACCATAAAAGTTATAATTTCAACGACTTAAAGTGTACTATTCAGTGCCATTAAGTATATTCACATTGTTTTCTAGCTATGACCACCATCCACCTCCAGAATTTTTGGTCGTCTGAAAGTGAAACTTTGCATCCATGGAACAACAACGCCCACCCCAGCCCCTGGCACCACCGTTCTGCTTTCTATTTCTATGAATTTGACTCCTCTGAGTACTTCATATAAATGGAATCACACAATATTTCTTCTTTTATGACTGGCTTCTTTCACTTAGCAGAATGTCTTAAAGTTTCTCTATGTGGCAGCTTATGTCAGAATTTCCTTCACTTTCTAGACTCAACGATATTCCATCTTGTGTATGGACCACGTTTTGTTTATCCACTCATCCATTGATCGACACTTAGGTTGCTTCCACTATTTGGCTGTTGTGAATAATGCTGATGTGAACGTGGGTGTACAAATATCTCTTCATGGCCTTGCTTTCAGTTCTTCTGACTGCGTAACTAGAAGTGGAATTGCTGGATCATATGGTAATCCTAGTTTTAATATTTTGAAGGACTTTGTACTGTTGTCCATACTAGCTGTACCAACTTTATGTTTCTACCAACAATGCACGTATTTCCAATTTCTCTACATCCTCACCAACACCTGTTTTCTTTGTTTTTTTTTAAATTTTTTTGGCTTGTTGGCTTGTTTCATAGCAACGATGCTAACATACAGTGGGATCTCACTGTGGTTTTGATTTCCATTCTCTAATGATTAGGATTTTGAGCATCTTTTCATGTGCTTGTTGACTATTTATATATCTCCTTTGGAGAAATGTCCATGGAAGTCCTTTGCCTGTTTTTAAATTGGGCGGTTTGTTTTTTTGACATCAAATTTTATTTCTTTTTAATCCTCTTTTAGATTGACACCTGAGCTAACATCTGTTGCCAATCTTTTTTTTCATCATCTTCTCCCCAAAGCCCCCCAGTACATAGTTGTATATTCTAGCTGTAGGTCCTTCTGGCTCTGCTATGTGGGATGCTGCCTCAGCATGGCCTGATGAGTGGTGCTAGGTCTGCAACCAGGATCAGAACTGGCCAAGCGCTGAGCTGCCAAAGCGGAGTGCATAAACTTAACCACTCAGCAATGGGCCCTGCCCGTGAATTTTATTTTTGAGCATTTTAGTCATAGTTATTTTAAAATTCATGTCTAATAATCCATTGTGTTGATGTGGGGGATCAGAATTGGCCACCCCAAAATGTGTCTCTTTGTCTTGATTATTTTCAAGAACAAAAGACTCTGAAAGAAACTTTCATCTCCCCCCAACCACCTAAAAGAAATTTGAGATAAAGGGCGTGTCCGCAGGACAGGCCATCACCATAGACAACTCTGAGTATTGGTAGACTGTGAGGGTCCTTGCTAAGCCCATTCTTATCTTCCAAACATTTGAGTTTCCATTTCCATGTGAATTGCCTTCCTCCCCTTTGAAGTCCCAAACTATTACCCCCAACATCCTCCTTTGTCTTAGCCGAAGGTAGTATTTGAGGAAACAGCCTCCACCATTTTGACGAGTTACTCAGCTTTCCTGGGTTTCTGGCTTGTATACATGCTATAAAGCTTTGTTTGATTTTCTCCTGTTATTCTGTCTCATGTCCATTTAATTCGTAGCCCACCCAGAAAGACCTAGAATGGGTGGTGGGACTCAAAGAGATTTGAATATGAAAATGTTTTATAAGGAGAAAAATTAGTTGTTGAAATTCAGAAGTTCTAGTTTCTCTGTATGTGATAAAAATAGTCCCAACAATGCACCATAACTACAGATTAGGAAAAATTCCAGATTTAGAGGAATCCTATTCCTCCCTTACATTGATTTCCTGTTGGTCTTACTCTATATGCCATGGACTGAATATTTTTATCGCCCCCAAATTCACATATTGTGAAGCCCCAGTCCCTAAAGTGACCATACTTGGAGATAGGGCCTTTATTAATCTAGGTTAAATGAGGTCGTAAGGATGGGGCTCTGATCCAGTAGGATTATGGTTTTATAAAACACCAGAGAGCTCACCGTCTCTCTCCGTGCCATGTGGGGGCACAGTGAGAAGGCAGCTGTCTGTGGGCCAGGAAAAGGGCTTTTGCCAGGAATGGAATGCCATGGAACCTTGATCTTGGATGTCCATCCTTTAGAACTGTAAGAAATAAATTTCTGTTTTTAAGCCCCCGAGTCTGTGGCATTTCGTTATGGCGGCCCAAGATGACTGAGATACAAAATGGTTTATCTTTCTTCCCCCAGTTTTGCATAGTGCATTGCTACATATCTGCGTCTATGTGATTGCATATCAGATATTGTTCACAAATGAATTTAGGAATAATTTGAGATGGTGGATGAGATTATCTTCCCTCAGAGAGGATGTATCTACTTTTCTTTCCTAAAGGCAAGTATGCTATGGGCTCTAAATATCCCATCTCACCCTGTTCCAAATAGATATGAAGATGTTTCAATGCTCTATTTCAGTGTCTACGTCTCTTCTCTACTGACACGGTGTGCCCTGCTGGAAATTCAACCCCATTCCTGGAATATTGACCAGAGCCTCTACTCTTGGAAATTCTGAACTGTAATATTTTGGTCTCCCAGCTTAAAGCTGTGCTTGGCTGTATTAATGAGTCTGAGTTCATTTCTGATATTTGATTGTTGACTACCTCAAACCCGTGTGCTCCCCTTTCCCTTCTGCTTCATGTCTGTGCAAGCTGAGGCCCGAGTGCTCCCACCTTTGGCATTGACAGGAAGCTCAAACTGATGTGGATTAAGGCTGCCCCAGCTAGAGAAGCCCAAGGTGACCTGGCCTACATGCCAAACTATATGACCCAGTGGACTTTTTATGGTATGAATTAGGACTGCCCCAGGGAGAGAAGCCCAGGGCATCCTCACCTGCATGCCGATCTATATGGCCAGATTCGTATCTAAAGTTATATGACCGCACAATAACCGGACCCCATCTGCACTGAAATCATTTAATGACTTTTTACATCATCTTTTCTTTTCTCCAGTAAAAATAAGTCACGTACCCATGCCTTATAAAATTAGCCCTAACCCTCAACTCGGGGCAGCAGCAGGAGCTCTGACCGCCCGTGGGTCCTGTCCCCACGCACCAGCTCTGCCTGCCCATGGGTCCTGTCCCCATGCTAGTGGGGGCAGCAGAAGCGGCGGCAGCAGAAGCTCTGACTGCCCATGGGTCCTGTCCCCATGCTATTCCACACTATTCTCTAAATAAAAGAGCACTACTGCAAGATCTTGAGAGTCTAAGAAATCTTTCTTTTGACTCCTCGGCTCACCGACCCCGCATCAAAACCACACAAGATCCAGCCTATGAGCACAGGAGCCTTCACTCCATCCCTGCCCCAAATCACATTATAACCCAGCCCGTCCCCTCCCTGCTCTTTTTTAAGCCACGTCTGCTCGGGAGCCTTCCCAACAAACCTCCTCGTGTGAGTAATAAAGCTCCTTTGTGTGCGTGTGGCTCATAAGACTCAGCACCCAACCAAATTTTGTGTAGCAAGTCCATTCAGCTTCTGCAGAATAATCCTAATATCAGCTTTTCAGTCTTTCATTCCACGCTTTTATAACTGGCCAGCTTCTCGATGGGAACAGAGTGCTAACTGCTTAGTTCACCTCCTGAACCTCATCTCTGCAAATCCTTGTGGCCATTTAATTGGTTCACAAATTGCACACCTAAAAAAAAAGATCCAGCTTATAGAGCTGCACTTAGCAGGAGATGGGTCCAAACAAACTTGTCTGTCTTTTCTGGAAATTTAACTCCACAAAGCCATGGATTACTTTTTTTTTTTTTAACATTCTTAAATTCAGGGATAATGTTCAATGCATTCCAATGGTGTCACAATCAAAAAGAATAATAAAGTTTGCAAATATGATCCATGCCTGAATCCAAGTAAGTATGGCAGGTTGCATTGCTCACAATTATCTACTTCGTCTCCTGGTGGGGTGACTATCCCTCTCCGCTTTGTTGAGTTTAGAAGCAGCTTGGCTGTGTTGATAGAGGAAATGTGTCACTTTCGAGGAAAAGCTTTACGAGCCAATTTGAGATTGGCCCTGTCTCTCTTCTCTCTTTGCTGTAAGACTGACAGTGTTACTTACAGGAACTGCTCCCTCCGAGAGGGTCACAAAATGAGGGCGTTATGAGCAGAGTCGTAACTGACACACATGGATGTTAGTGTGAGGAATAAGACACATGACTTTGTGAGCCACTGTGATTTTGAAGTCACTTCTTAAACTGTAGCCTCTGCTGACTAGGATAATAACGGCAGTAATACTTGAACACAAGGAAACATTTCAGGACATGGTTAAAAATCATAATATGCTGGGTTATCATACGGTAACATTCCCACTGTGGGTGAAGTGCACCTCGCCACCCCCTCATTGATGCTGAGTTTGGATGTGATGTTAGAACAGACTTTCTCAATGCCTTGAACAGTTTGGCATTGTTCTCTGGTGAACTGCCATGAGAAGAACACTTCCTCTGAGCAACAACCCCATCCACCTGGGACCCTCCCAGGAAGTAAGAGATTGGAACCTAAGCCGCGCCTTGGAGCCAAGGCCAGCAGACGTGCAGGCTGCGACTTCCAGCTGAGCCCAGCCTACAGGAGCCAAACGCCAGTTGACTCTTGGATCTGTAAACACAGAAAATAGATTCTTGCGGCGGTGGGCGATGGAGCAGTGGCTGCAGATTCCCTGCCCTTGTACTGATTGTTGTCGCTTCAGGGGACTCAAACTAAACTCCAACTGCTGGTGTCCACGTCAGTTCACCTGAGAGCTTTCTCCCAGGAGGAATCTGGCCTGTGTGCCTACACGCAGGGTGAATTAACTTTCCCCTGGGGCATTTCTCAAAAAAAGATGGGTTTTTATATAATTTATACCAACTCCCACAAATATATACAAATTTTAAAACAGATCCATCTACAGGTGATAGTTAAAATTGTCAGATCGAATGGGGCCACAACAGGAGACAATGTATCTAGGGAGAAAACAATCAACACCCCTTAGGGCAAAGATGGTGATAAGCCCACAAAAAGGACTAAACAAGGGACATTAGAAAAACAAACAATCAGCAGAGAGTCTGGGCACAGAACCCTGAGAAACAGAGCTTTTCAGAGTGTCGACAGCAATGCGCAGTCAAGTGTGAGGTCTGTTAGGCAGAACTATGCAGAATAATTACAAATACTTTGGAGAAGATACACTAAATGGGTAAAGACAGGAGCCTGATTCAGTGGTTTCACAGTCCATGCAAAGTAAGGAAATAGAGACAGAGGACATGGCTGCCTGCTCAGAGGACCAGCTCTAGGAATATAAACCATATTAAGACGCAGCTCAGTTCCACCCCCATGAAGCCTGCTGTCTAACGTAGCATTGGGCCACCGAAATTTTGAGTGAACTGCATTTATAAACATAAAACTTTCTAGTAGCAGCATCAAGAAGTAAAAAGAAACAGTGAAATTTTAACAATGTATTTTATTGAATCCATTATTTCAAAAATGTGAGCATTTCAACCTGTAATCAACGTAAACTTTTAAATACAGTCTTTGTCATCGTAAGTCCTTAAACTCTGGTGTGTGTTTGCACGTGTCTGCATCGCAGTGTAGACCCGCCATTTCCAGGTGCTCATAGTCACCTGGGACCTAGTGAGTCCTGGATGGGGCAGTACAGAAATAGTGGGTTCTCCAAGAGGGTAAATGCATATGCAATGAAAGACAAAGTCAAACTATTAATAAATTCAGTTACAATGCAGGAAAATTCTTTATCAATTTGCGTATGGGATGAACGGCAGAATTAATCTGGAAAACCTCTTGGGAGTGAGCTGGCTGGATGTTAGATAATGGCTCATTGACTGTCATGTTTCCAGAAGGAAATATTGTAATTTATAACCTCAGGAAGCCTGATGTGTGGATTACTCAAGAAAAAGTAGTATCAATGGCAGATTGTGCATTTTATTTCACAATAGACTCAAAACTGTCATTTATATACATTGAAGCTTTAAAGCCACTGCATAGATGCTATGTTTTCCTTTCTTTTTCTTTTTTTTTTTTTTTTGGAGGACTATTAGCCCTGAGCTAACATCTGCCACCAATCCTCCTCTTTTTGCTGAGGAAGATTGGCCCTAAGCTAACATCTATGCCCATCCTCCTCTACTTAATATGTGGGATGCCTGCCACAGCATGGCTTGCCAAGCGGTTCATAGGTCCGCACCCGGGATCCGAACCAGCAAACTGGGGCCGCCAAAGTGGAGAAGTGGAACTTGCGAACTCAACCGCTGCACCACCAGGCCAGCCCTTCCATTTTTAATAATTGAGCATCAAATCCCTATTTTCCTCAGATCAGCTCATGAGGGCTTTTTCTAATTTAAATTGTTGAGAATGTAGTGTAAGACTAATTTTGCAAGCCCTATAGAAATGGCTTTTGAAATATGTCAAGCACTTCCAAAGTCAGTCTGTGGAAGTATATTACATTGACTGATAGCCCTCAAATTTAAGAGCCAGTGGCTTTAATGTTACCTCAAATCTAAAAATTACTTTATAAGCAGCAAAAATAAAGGGCTCTGAGTAAAAAACAGGAGATGGAGTAGATATCAAAAACAAAATCGGGGTGTTAGCACCTGGAACACTGCATTCGGAGATAGCTGAGACACGGTCAACACGATAATGTTCTGTGTGGAAATATTTCTCAGGCTGCTTCTGTGGACCACGGGGGCTTTGCAAGTGCCCTCAGGAAATCCCTCTGTCTAAATTTTCCTATGGAGTTCTTAGTAATGAATGATGGAAATCACAGGTGGTATTGATCAAAGATTGTCAGATTTATCAAATAAAAATAGAGGGCAGACATGGGATATACTTACGCTGAAAACACTACTCATTGTTTACCTAAAATGAAAATTTAACCAGCTGTCCTATATTTAATTTGGCAACCCAGCTTTTAAAAATAACAAGCCAAGTGTTCTTTCCCATCAATTTCCCAGTACTAAAGACATGCTTCTGGTAGATTGTCAAGTTTCATGCTGCGATCACTGGTCTTAAATCTTCTGCCACTGCATCCTCAAGCCAGGCCACGTGTGCAAACACAGGTCCTTCCCAGTTTCTGAGTCAATGCCAGGGGCAGAGTAAACACGCCACCTCAGCCCTACCATCTAGTGGCACCTGGATGGAAGGTGTGATGCAGACCAGGTCAGACTCTAGGTTCTATTTGAGAGGCCCAACCTGATGCCACATAAACTCAAGCCACAGCACACTGCTCGCTTCTCCCACGTGGTGGTACTTACTCTGGGAACAGGGGCCTCGCTTTTGCTGCTATCTTCTTGTCTGTGTGGTTACTCCTGGAATCTCAGTCTCCTCTTGCTCTCGAAATCGTGGTTTGGATCCCACAGGCTTGCTTAGTTCCTAATGTGCCCACTCTCCAGTAGCCAGTGAAATGATGATTTTCTCTAGCCGGACAGCCGTGAACTAATTTTTAATAAGACCATGGGATATTTTTAGAAGATTTCACTCTGTGAATTATCTTGTCTTCATAGGGGGGAAATTCTTCAGAGAAAAAGGAACTTTGGAGGCCGTCACATCAGCATCCCAGGAGGATGTGTGGAGCAGTGGGGGACCAAGTATCATTTTCATGTTGTCTGGTGATATTTCCTCATTTCCTTTACATATTTTAATGCAATCAGCACAGCTCACATCTGCAGAGCAATCAAATTACCAAGTCAACATCATCCGATGAAATGCTGAAGAGCCAAATAATCAGATTCAGGTTAATATTAATTGCTGTACTTTCCACACCTGGATTCAGAAAAGAGGGAGAGAAAGAGACATAGAAAGACGGTAAGAGAGCAGAGAGCTCCACTAACCATTAAATGATCACAGTCATGTTCTCTGAGGTGGCTTAAACGTTTTTCTTTTCAAGCTTACGCTGAATTCTTTAACCTGGAAAAATAAACATTTCTTTGTTGTTTGTACTGATTACATGATTTTGGGCATAATGTAGTGTAAGCAAGAAGTATAAAAAACTCACTAAGTAGTACAGGAACAAATGAGCAGGTGGCCAGGAAGAAGGAAGCAATTTGTTTTTAATAAGATATTTCCTGGTCTCCGACCTCTCTTAGCATAGAATTGCTTCATAGCATCAGATTTATTTAATTTCTACCATGTGAAAAGAAAGTTTGGTGTCTATAAATGGGTAGGATGTTATGTCAAAAATGACCTTACTATAAATTTGCCACGCTTGCCAACTAAATTATATTTTCTCTGTAAGTGAGGACTGGATCACATCAAGGTAGAAGGAAGAGTTAGAAATTCTTGCTATGGGCCCACCCGGTGGCGTAGAGGTTAAGTGCACACATTCCTCTTCTCAGCGGCCTGGGGTTCGTTGGTTCAGATCCCGGGTGCGGACATGACACCACTTGACAAGCCATGCTGTGGCAGGCGTCCCATGTATAAAGTAGAGGAAGATGGGCATGGGTGTTAGCTCAGGGCCAGTCTTCCTCAGCAAAAAGAGGAGGATTGGCAGCAGTTAGCTCAGGGCTAATCTTCCTCAAATAAAAAGGAAATTCTTGATATAACTCTTTTTTTGGTGAGGAAGGTTCACTCTGGCTAACATCTGTTTCCAATCTTCCCCTTTTTTTTTTGCGTGAGGAAGATTAGCCCTGAGTTAGCATGTGTGCCAATCTCGTATGCAGGTTGCTGTCACAGCATGGCCAGTGGTGTAGGTCCTCATCCAGGATCTGAACCAGAGAACACAGGTCACTGAAGCAGTGTGCTGGTTTAATCACTATGCCATGAGGCCAGGCCCTTGATATAATTCTTATTGTTCTCTTTCACATTATCTAACTTGATCACTTCAATTCTGAACTTCAGTTTCTTCATTTGAAAAATATGGAATTAATAAGATTGGTCCTGCTTTAATTACTATTACTGCATATGATAATATATTTCAAGTATTAGTCAACTGTAAGATAATGTACCAGCAGTTAATTTTTAACAGCGACAGTAAGGAAATTTGAATAAAATGTGGATTTTAGTTAGTAATAATGTGTTAATATTGGTTCATAAATTGAGACAAATGTACCACATTAGTATAAGATGTTAGCAATAGGGGAAACTTGATGTGGGGTATAGCGACTCTATTCTCTCAACTTTTCCATAAATCTATACCTATTCTAAAATAAAAAGCTTAGGGGCCCCATGGCTTAGTGGTTAAGTTCAGCACGCTCTGTTTCAGCAGCCTGAATTTGGTTCCTGGGTACAAACCTATACCACTTGTCTGCTGCCATTCTGAAGCAGTGACCCACATACAAAATAGAGGAAGACTGGCACAGATGTTAGCTCATGGCGAATCCTCCTCAGGAAAAATAAAAAATAAAAAAAACCCAAAAAGTTTACTTAAAAAATTAAAAAGAAAAAGTTAATGAAATAGACAAAAAACAAAGGAGGAAAATTGGCATGTGTAGGGCCACTGCAGTACAGTATCCAGGTCAGAGAACAGAACAAGATGGTATTTACATTTTATTTTATTTAAAAAATTTTGTTTTAAAGATTGACTCTTGAGCTAACAACTGTTGCCAATCTTCTTTTATTTTTTTTCTACTTTTTCTCCCTAAGTCCCCCAGTATATTGTTGTATATTTTAGATATTTTAGCTGTGGCTCCTCCTCGTTGTGGTATGTGGGACGCCACCTCAGTATGGCCTGATGAGCAGTGCCATGTCCATGCCCAGGCTCTAAACCAGGGAAACTCTGGGCTGCTGAAGCAGAGCATGTGAACTTAACCACTTGGCCATGGGGCCAGCCCCCTCGTATTTACATTTTAATTATGGGGAGGAGGGTGACCCACTCGAGAATGAGCGTTGTACACCACCCAGGGCATTGTGCATCGTATCTGTCATGTTTATAGAACAAGAAGTCGGCTTGCATTGCGGTACATGCATGCCCGCCACACCAGCCAGAGCCTGACAAGAGGAATGGCTTCTAATGGAAGGTGATATTACCGTGCCACTTGAAATCCCAAGAGTTGGCACCTCATTGAAGCGATATGAATTGTGATCATGACTTCAGGAAAGTGTCCGGCTGGAGCACAGCTTCTCACCACTTCTCTCTCACGGACACACCTCCGACTAGACAGAGTCCTAAACCAACACGTTGGTTATATGGCCAGGAAAGAGTAAACTAGAAACAAAGATGTCTTCCCTAGTCAGAATTGTTTATGGCCTCGTTGATTTATAGCTTCCTTTTGGAGTCTTACTTCTTTTCCAGGCACACAGACAAACAAGGCCGCTTCAGTCTTGAATAAGACAAATTTTATATTCAGGCTATCATCGTTTTGTTCTCGGAAAATTTCATCATTGAATTATGAAATATTCATCTCCACTTTAAACCTAAATCATTTCAAGGTAAATGTGCAACTCAGAACCTCCTGAATCTTAGTTTGCATTGATTATACTATGCTAGGGATGGAAATTCAGCACTTTTTTTTTTTTCACTGAACTCAACAGGTGTCTAGACCCATCTCTTCCAGTGTATGAGGATGACCATCATTGGAGAGACGATGACCAGACTTGGAAAAACTGCTTTCCATCGTTTGGGGAAAAGCAATGACAAATCATCTCCCCTCCCATCTCTCTCTTTTCCTCTCTCTCTTCCTTCCCCGTCTCCATTCTCTCCTTTCCTTCCTTCTTTCTGTAGCTCCCCCTTACCAGGCATCAAGCTTTCCTGTCAGGCTTTACTTTGCCTAATATACTTTGCTGTATATCTCCTGTGAATCTCCACTGGTCTCTCCCCTCCCTTTCTCCCCTCACAGGAGAGCTCTTAATTAGGTACAAAAGCCACAGATGTCTGAGGTCAGCCTTTCGAATGTCATAAAATTGACTTCTCACTTCCCATTATCACCTAGAAGCCACAATTAGCCTTGTCACCAAAGGGAAACCGACCCAAGCTGTTACATGGTACACCGACACATTCAGTCTTGGAGACATTCACCACTTGTTAGGACATAGCTAACTCTGTCTTATTACAATGCTGTCCCCACGAAGCAAAGGGCAGCATCTCAATGAAGAACAGAGTGGAAAATCAGTTGCATTTGCTTATAAGGATTCTATAAGCAAACAATCAGACCTTATTTCACACTGTAAAGTATTTCATTTTTAATTTCCTATTACTCCAAACATACACAGAAGTAGCAGGAAGAGTATAATGAATTCTCATGTGTGTATCATCCAGCACCAACTTTTATCAACATCTCCCCGATCGTGTTGGATGGACTGTACCTCACACTTCTTCTTCATCCTCCCTTCCTCATCCCTCCCTCTCTCCCATCTTTCTTTCTTTGTCCACTTTTTCCTGTTGCTGGAGTATTTAAAACAAATCTTTGCTAACATGTCATTTAACCCGTAAATGCTTTACTCTGCAGCTCTAATTGAAAAGGAGATGTATGGACATCAGGCTAGTATAAAAACCAAATCATTGTCACCCCTAAGGGAATTTTAAAAGGAATCCTTAAAGTCATTTAATAATTCGCCCATATTCAAATGTTTTAATTGCCTCAAATAAGTGTTTTGGGGTTTTTCGGTAAATATTTGGTTTCCATGAGTTAGGATCCAAATAAGTTCTGAATATTGAGGTCTATGGACCTCAAAGTTATGAAATACAGAGCTCTGTTTTCTCTCTCTTGATATGTGGGGCTCAGACACCAGATACAAGAAGAATGTCAGAGTCTGTGTTGCCCCTTCCTCCTTCCCACCCTGGAAAGCTTGTGCTGGATGGATGGTGATACAGTTAACGCGTAATGGGCTATTTTCACCCTAGGACACCTGTTGCTTCTGAGACTGTATTTTTTTTTCATTGCAAAAGACACAGATCCTGACTATCCTTAACTTTATTAAGCCCATTTTAGAGGTGAGTAAAAAGGAACTAAGATGAAAGAAAAGGGAGAAACCCTGTGGTCGAAGATGGAAGAGACGAGAAAGGAATCGGTGTTTATTGACAGCTCTTTGCCGCCCTAGTGTTAGGAAAATCCTAGGTTTTGTCAGCAGTATAATTTTCCATCATAGGTAGAAACTGAGAGAGATGTTAAGGCACCTCCCTGAGATAGACAGCGAGTGTGCTAGCTGAGAACTTGGGATGTCGAAAGACAACTGATTGTAGACCTTAGATCCGTCAATCTGAAATGTGACCGACGTTTCTCAAACCCCGCCATCTGTGCATAAAGTGGAAGCGGTAAATGTTCTTACCCTCAGGGTTATTTCTGAACTTCAAATGAGGTAACCCCTGTCAACAGCTGCTCAGATCATAAATGTTTAACTAGTGATGCCATTGTCACGTTGTTGTCTGCAGCCGTCAAGTTTAGTTGTTAAAACTTAGAACACAACTAGTAACCACCATCAGAAAGTAGAGGCCAGGCCTTTGGGTCACAAGTCTCAGGTTTCTACCAATGGCGAAGTGTGTGTGAAGATTCCAGGGCCTGGAGGATCATAATGAATGCATTTCCATCTGTTCCAGGGGAAACCGGGCTTGGAAATGCCAGCCTTGGTTCCTCCCTTCAGTTCCAGGGCATGAGGAGGACTTCCTCTTGGAGCCAGGGTTCTGGAATTCTCTTTGACAGGGCTTTGGGGGGTCACTTGCCAGGTAGGTGGGAGTGAGGATCTCAGGTCTGGCACGAGTCCTCTCAACTCATTTTCAGCCAGGTCAAGGGCAGGGTCAGGCTTGAAAAAAACAGGGGTTCGGCTTGGCTGGCGACTGCCTCAGTCAGAGGACACCATGCTGGGTGGACTAGAGCTGCCCATGAGCCCTGGACAAAAAGCCTGTTCATCCCCTTGAAAACCCTCCGAGACTCCTAGTCTTAGTCCGGGCATTCTGGTCCCCACTCTGCTCAAGGACCAGACTCCAGTGTGGGCTTCGTCTCTTGGCAAACGTCTGCTCTCTACAAGGGCTGTGGTGGATCAGCAGGCTGGCAGAATGAGGCTCCAGGATGTGGCCGGGATTCCCAACTTGGTCTATGGATTCAAGGCAATCCCAGGCAAACTATGTTATAGATACAGACAAAGTAATAACAATGATAATTTAACAATAATAATTATTATCCTTATAATTCGATCTTAGAAGGATTTCATCTCAGACCACTTTTGCGTTTTCTGTTTACACAAATAATTCACGTCCATCTTGAAAATGTTTAAAACATAAAAGCATTTTTGGGGGAGACAGCATGTCAGCCTTTTAAAAAACGTATTTAGGTCATACTATCCCTATATAAACTTTATAAACTAAATGACCGAGGGCTCAGCTTCATTTAAGTGAGATTAAATTTCGTTGATGTAAATGTCCAATGTTCCAATAATCCAGTTGTGTAATTCTAAGGGCTCAGAGTCCATGCAGCATATCGTCAGTGACTCCTGGAAGTTCTACGGTGTCATGGGGACTCAGGCCTGCCCCACCTGCTACCACCCTCTGTGAAAATACATCTCTAAGACAGGGGGCCGGTTATGTCCCTGTCGCCCAAGACTGCTCACGCTGGAGAGAAGGGTCTTCTCCTTAGACCTGCGCACAGTAGGACTGAAGTTCTTCCTCTTTGCACAAACGTTCTCATAAGCCCTCCTTGTCCTCTGGTGCTCCTTGATCAAACCACTCCCTACTTCAGAAGAGAAGCCCCTGGATAGGAGCTTCCAGAGGGACCACCAGCCCTCGACTTAGCTAACAAACACCCAAATTCTGCATTCTTTTTGAAATGAATTGGGAAACCACTACAATGTATGAAGACCATAATAAACATAAACATCTATATTTAATTATGACAAAGTCAATAATATTAAATATTAATGTCTTGAGTTATAACATTTATGACTCTCAAATAAATCTTTTTCATGTATTGTAGCATTAACGGGTACGCATTTTTACTCTCTCAGTATTTGGAGATTAAGTTCAGCTTTATGAAATTGCCTTAGATAATATATCATTAATACAAAAATCTCTGGATTTTAAGCACCTTGGATCCACAAACTGGCACACACCTGACATGATGTGAAAAGATGCAGCAGTATGGTATAAACATTCTTTATTGCATCAAATATGCATATTCTCTACAAAATCTATCATAGATGTTCATACACATCACTAGTGTGGCTTGGAGAACTCATTCATTCATAAACTCAGTTGGAGACGGCTTGTTCTGTGTATCCCCCAACAGTGTGATCCCAGATATTATGTAAAGGACCAGCATAGTGACTCTTTAATTAGGGTACTGTATGATAATGCCTGGTACGTTGGACCAAACAACCTTAAAATCTTGAGAAAGATATTTACAACCTAAAGTCAGCCATTTTCACAATTTTCTGAGTGTAGTTCATCTTTTTCTGTCTGTCTTGGTGTATTTCCACTTTCCGTCTGCTCTTTCATCTCAGCTGTTGATGGGATTTCACTTCCCTGTAATACTGGACTCTTTAGCCAAGTTTGCGCTTACAGTGGCATGAGTGTTCCATTCGTTACAGACTGTGGGTTAACTGGCGATTCCTCGTACAGCACTTTTCCTGAGGATGTTTCACATTGCCCTCCTTCCCTTGGCTCCCAGGACAACAGATTTAATCGTTTATCTGGATATCCCTCCCAGGAAATGCTGGATAAGGCGTCCTGCTGTTTTAATCTCTTAGTTTGTCTCAATGGGAGGAGGAAAGCAGGTGAGAGCTCACGATGGAAGCACACTGTCTCTCATCAAAAGTAGATTTTATGTTAGTTCTTTTATCTCACACGTCTCTCCGTAATGCATTCAGGACAACTGAATGATTTATTTATTAGAGAACATTCTGGTGCCTAAATTACTTTGCATAGAACTAGTTATCTTAATTCGAACATTTATTGACAGAGAGCGAGAGGAGGAGGACGGAGTGACACACACTGGTTTGATTTTCTTAAATTACGATCAACAAGGTTTTGGCATTGATAAATGATTCCTTCCTTGAATCAAGGAAATTCGATATATCTAATATGAATCTCATCTTTATATCTCTCAAACAAGCTTTTCACCAAATTTACCTCCTATCTATCATCATACTCCTAGTTACTGAGGCTTGAGCGTGAAGTAGCTCATGGCTGCACTGTCTTTGCTGCCCCCAGTCTGGTGGTGAACACATTTTGATCAGCGCTCTTTGCAGGATGAGGCACAAGTACCCTGTCTTTCCATCTTCACTGCCTCTCTCGAAATCAAGGTAATCATCACCCTGTAACTATGTTTTTACCATAATTCCTTAACCTGTATATGGAACTAAGTTTTTGTTGAAAAAAATGTCACCTAACCCTGAAGAATGTATTAACTATCCACTCTCTAAATATCTTCTTGAGAAATCTGTTGATTAGAACTGTAATGTTTAAGTAATTAAAAAATAGATCATAAGTGATTATTCAAAGTAACAGTGATATTATATCACAGCTGTGTCTGAGTGGCTCTCATCCATAGTTTTTCCAGCTACAAATACACCTTAAATTGCTGAAAAAAAAAGGCAATTAATGCAGTAATATTGTCATCCATTTATGTTTGGATTATCTGTGTTACACTGGGTCGCATTTACCTACTGAAACTATTAAAACATGACTTCTAAAATGCTTTAACCACTTATTTCAGCCAGTAAGAAAAATTTGGAATAGGAATCTATAGTTCAGTTTAAATAACTTTCTAAATGCAAGAAAACATAGCCAGTGAGAATATCTAAAAATAAAAATTTACTCTCCTATACATAGCAGGTGACAAATGCTGCCGTGTGGAATATGCCAAAGCTTCAGGACATAAAATGCCAGATAATGTAGTCAGAGAAAGACAATACAATCCCCCTGCTCTCTCTCTCTCCACATTCATTTTGCAGAGTCGTCTTATAATCGATAGTTTTATTTCTCAACGCTCAGCCCCACTCCCTGTCCTGGAAGAAGGCTCCATCTTCCCAGTCTAGTTGCTTAGGGCATCCTCCGTGCTGGCCCCACCAGCCCTCCCCTCCACTTCTCTTTATGTTCCAATTTCCTGAGCTACTAAACTACGCGGAGGCCCCAAAAGGACTTTTCTTGGCACCTGTGATGGAAACGTGCCAGCCTCCAAATCTCCTCCCTCTTATTGTGCCCGAGACATAAAATGCCCAGAGGGAGAATCACTTTACAAAAGGATTCACACTCTTGTTAGCAGGCGCTCACTAAAACAATGACACAGTTGTCTTTTACAAAGTGGAGTGGGTGTCTCCACTGCTGACCCCCATTCAGCAGCACCCTTGTTCCTACGTGGAAGACCAAACCCTCCTGGCCCACGCTGCTTTGCCTGAGCTCCGTTGCCAAAATGGCCCTCAGCCCCTCCCCCTTACTCACTGGGCTTCCACGCTGTGCCTTCATCTGGTTCCATTAGGAGCCCTAGCTTCTCCCTCCCTCCGGGCATTTGCACCTTCCCCATCTCAAAATCCTTCAACTAATTACTTCTCTCCATCCTTTGAACATCATCTAAAATGTCCCTTCCTCAGGGAAAGCTTTACTGACACTGAAACAAGTTGGGTTTCCTTTTACACACTCTCCCTTCACCGTGGGTTCATCCTGCTTGGGACAGTCTGGCGACGTGCATGCCTGTGATTGTCTCACTAACCCCTGCTTCCCAGCCAGCCTTGTGCTCTACTGGTCTAGGCACTGTTCCCGTTTTGCTCACTCTTCCAACCATTGTGATTAGCAAAATGCCTGGAACATAAAAGTGTTCAATAAATAATTGCTGAACATGTGCAAAATCAAGACTGAGTTGTTGGGAGACACAGAAGGGGAGGGCTGAGTGTGGACACATCTGTGTTCCTGGTGCTGCTGAGTGCGACCGGGCCAGATGCTCCAAGATGGAGGGCAGAGGAAGAGCAAGAGCTGGCGGAAATGGCACCACGCCTTCTGCAACTCGGTGAGTTCTCCTCTCTTAAAGACAGTGAGAGAGGGGGTGATGAATTGATAGAGAGGAAGGACCTCATCACAAGTGCATTAAATCATGTGGGCAGGAAGGGCCACACAGATTCAAGCAGATCGTTTATGTACGTTCTCAACAAAATTGACTTAGTACCTAATAAGGGCCAGATAAAAATTCATGGCTTCATTAAGGAGAGAATGGGATAGGAGGTGTCAGTTGGGGGTGTTGTATTTTTAGCAGGCTGGTCACTGAGAAGGTGTCATTTTAACAAAGATGTGAAACACGTGAAGAAGCAAAGCATGTAAATATCTGGGGAAGAGAGTTTCAGGCAGTGAGAGCAATGCGTGCTGCCCTGGGGACAGGAGCATGCCTGACGTGTTTGAGGAGTAGCAAATGGGAGGAGTTGAGTGTGAGCGTGATGCAAGCAGGGTGTTCAACATGGTTGAAATTATAGGGTTTCGAGGTCATTTTAAGGACTTTGGCTTTTTTGCTAAGTGACAGGTGAAGCCAATGGAGGCTATTGAGTAGTGAACTAAACTGACGTGTTCTAAATGGCTGATCACCTGCTGTGTGAAGAATAGACTGTGGAGTGCTGGAAGCAGAAGCAGGGAGCACTGCTATGAGGCTACGGGAAAATTCAGAGGAGAGATGGTGGTGGCTTGATGAAGGGTGACAGGTGGAGGTGCTATGAGTCTGTTGAATTCTGGATAGACTTTGAAGATAGATATGAAAAGGAGTAAACAACACTTCCAAATTCTCTGGCTTAGCAATAGAAGGATGGAAAACCATTCACCTTACAACCATGAGAGCAGTTCATCTGATGGACAAGAACAGGAGTTTATGTAGACATGACAATTTCCAAATACTTGTGTGATATTCTCTACAGACTAAATGCTCTATCAGCCCCAAATTCCTATGTTGAAACCTACCCCTCAGTGAGATGGTGTTAGGAGGTGGGGCCTTTGGGAGGTGATCAGGTCATGAGGGTGGAGCCCTCATGAATACAATTAGTGCCCTTATATATAGATCCCAGAGAGCTCCCTCCATCCTTCCACCATGTGAGGACAGAGAGAGAAGACTGCATCCATGAACCGGGAAGTTGGCTCTCATCCAGTGCCTTGATCTTGGACTTCCAGCCTCCAGAATTGTGAGAAATAAATGCCTGTTGTTTGAGCCACTCATCTATGGTGTTCTGTTATTGTAGCCTGAATGGACTAAGACAATACTCAAGTAGAGATGTCAAGTATGCCATTAGAAATATAAATCTGGAACTCTTGTGAGGAGTTTCAGGAGTCATGAGTGTCTAGAGCACATTTAAAATCATGACAACACTGAAGGATGGAGTAAACAGAGAGGAGAAAAGATACAAGGATGGGGATGCTGCAGTTGTAGAGGTAAGGGAGATGAGAAGGAGCCAAGGATCAGCCATGGAAACAGAAGGAAAACCTCATGCGTGTGTGGTCCTGGAAGCCAGAAAATAAGCTATTTCCAGGAGAAGGGAGTGGTGGACAGTATCTAATCTTAGGTCATTTGTGATATGAGTCTGAGAGCTGCCACTGCATTCAGCAACATGGATGTCACAGATGGCCATGGAAAGAACTGTCTTATTGCATGGTGGGAGGAAAAGCCACTGAATTAGGATGAAGCGGAGCCAGCCAATACCGAGGAGTAGACAGACTTTCCAGGGATTGTTATTATAAAGGGCAGCAGAGAAAGGGGGTTAATCAGTAAAGAGTTCTTTTTTAATAAAAGAAATTAGAATATATTAATATGCTTAAGGGGATTATTCATCTCAGGGAAACAAATGGATGATTTGGGACAGAAGAGGCAATTGCTGGAGACTACTGCTGAGGGACTGGAACGGGAAGAGGCAGCATAAGAGCAGGGTTGCCCTGGACAATGCATCACTCTTAAATTGCAGGAAAGACACCATGTGGCCACAGATGTCCTTAGGTGTCTCAAAAGCGAAGCAAATTTTCTTCAATTTTTTTTTTTTATAGAAATGAGCTACAAGTTTATCAGCAACGAGAATTAGAATGGGAAAGAGTTACTGGAAATTTCTGGAACAAGGAAAAGGCATGGAAACGTCAACCAGAACAGAGGTCAGCAAGCATCTTATGAAAAGAGCCAGCCAGTAAATATTTTAGTCTTTGCAGTCCCTTCACTCTCTCTTGCAATTACTCCTTGTTCCCTTATAGCAGGAAAGCAGCTGTCGACAATAGGTAAATACAAGAGCATGGCTGTGTTCCGGGCAACTTTATTTACAAAGCAGTCAGTGTGCCTGATTTGGCCCTGGGGCCATAGTTTGCAACCTTGATGTAGGAGAATGGAAGGATGGACAGACTCATGTCTGACTGTTGGAGAGTTCAGGACTCCAACGAGAGACCAATCAGCAGGATTGAGTCTGTCTCTCCAGGCAAGTAAAACTACACAGCGTAGGAGAGGCAGGGATGGGGATGGAGGTTGGTCTCTGGATTATTATTCTCCACAGCTGCTCTGAATCACGGTGAAATTTGTTTTTGCAGTGGGCCAACAGGGCACCCCTCAAGCCGTCCCTCTCTCTAATTCAGGATTAGGCGTAAAACTTCTCAATAGTCCACAATATAAGTTGGGAAATATTCTGTAGAAAAACTTCTGAGGGAATTTCAGGACAAGGTATTCTGTGCATCAATATAAAGCATCGTCACAGATATGAAATATTTCATTTAAAAAACGGCCTGTCAGAAACCATGAACCTTGTCCAACTGGTAAAGCAATATGCCAGCCGTGGAAAGAGTGAGTAACCTATCAGAGGGGACTCAAAGCCACGTACTGAAAGTTGATCAAGTTTCAATGAGTATCTTCAGTGAGTATTTTCAATGTATTTCCAAAGATACATGCGTATGCAATTGTGTGCTTTGAGGCTTAATAACGTCTTTGCTTCCTTCTGTTTATTTAGTGAATAAACAGTTAAATGAAGCAAACAACTTCCTATATAAGGAAATGACTTGGATCACCTTAAATTCTTCAGGCTAAACAACGTGAAGTCTTGTGAATAAAAACTGGATGATAATTTTGCATCCATGTCACTCAAAGTGTGGAATTCAGGACAGCAGCATCGGCATCCGCTGGAATTGATGAGCAATTCAGACTCTCAGGCTTCTCTTCTGGCCCACGGGGTCAAGATCTACCTGCAACAAGACCGTGGGGCTGGAGGCCCACACCAGCCTCTCAGAACCACTGAACTCCATCACTTCATCTGAATTTCTGAGATGGAAAGGACAATTACTAGGGAAACATTCTAATCATTTGCTTTCAGTTCCTAATTTTTATAAAAGTGATTACAGTCCTTTGAATTGCTTGGTCATGCTGGCTAATAATTTCAGTTCTGGCTTCTAAATGTCATTCAGAAGATCTGCTAAAAAAATCAAAATGGAGAATATTAAATTATGAGGACTTGTTCCATTCATTGCTTTTCTCCATCTCTAAGAGCTTTATTTTTAGATGAATAATTGCATCCTTTGTACTGAGAACAAATTAATAATGGTTTGCATTTAACAATTCCAATTTCACCATCGGAAAGGCTCATGTACCCAGTCAGAGTAGAATTTTGCAGTGACAATTAGTTAAAATTTAGCCGGCCTTGTGGGAAAAAAAAAAAATCTGTATTCCAAGGGCAGCGGCTGTTAAATGGGGACATTTGGGTTACTAGGCAAATATTAAATTAGATGAGTTTGCAGAAGCCATAAACATGTTATTCCAGAGCCCTACAAGAAGATAATAGAAGTCATAACAAATAGGCTTTGAAATCACATTTTAATTAGTCAGACAAACTGTTTTACACTGAAACCCTGACACAGCACCAGCGATGGGGCCATGAAGCTAGTTAAACACATAGATACGAGCCAGTCTATTTGGAAATAAAAATGCGCCACTTAATAAGCAATTTTACTCAGAATAATGACTTCCGTGAATCATCATAACTAGGATATTATTGAACAGAGAATATGCCCTGTTTGACTTTATTATTATTTAACATTATTATCATACCATAACAAAGTTCCATTTATTAGATGCATTTTTCAATAATATGAAATGTTACTATAAGCTGATTTTAATATTAATTTCACAATATGAGTTAATACAGCGACGTTAGTCTCTAGAGTCCTTCAGTCCATTCCCACTACCCTGCTTCTTCAGATTTCCATCACCTTGGGGGGATTCTAGAACCAATCATGGGCAAACTGGTCAGTGGTCACCTGGTCAGAAAATGGCAGATCTTATCTTCCACTGTACCAGTCATCAGTCTAGGGAAATCTCAGTAACCCCAAAGCCCCAGTTTATCAGCTTCCCTTCTGGCCTTGCACTCATGGCTGGGACTTAGCGGATGACAAATATATGCACCCAAGACGTGCTTCCAAGAGTGGAATGAGGTGGGAGGGAGAAGATAAGAGGAGTCCAAAAAAGCTAAAGTCATATAAATACATTTCACAGTGAAATTTCAGGTACGGTAGACCAAGTATGGAATGTGAGTATCAACAAAGGCTGCCCAGCATCCTGGAACACATCGGCTGCCGAGTAAAGAGCTATTTGCATGGAAGAGCCCCAGTTAGGATACTGGAAAGTCTTACCAACAGCCAAGTACAAAATGTATTAGGAAATAGTGGTTGAAGAAATTGCTCTTTGCAATCTTTAAACCTAGTCAACGGCATCATTTAGCATGGGAATAATCTGCCTGCCAGCACCGTCCTGTGATTCAAGCTAGCTCTACTATCATCCTCATTTAATGATAATTGAGTGACTGTGTCTGCCTGAGCATTGGTGCTTCATAAACTGCCCTGCTTTAAGATTGGAAACCCTGATGAAAAAAATATACCCACATATCTAAGAATTGGGACTTAGAAATATTCTGATGCACATCCAGTAGAATACCACCTGTTACCATTCTTTCAGTCAAGTCCACAATGCCTCTCTTAGAAAATAGGACGTGGCCATGTAGACCTAACCCAGGAATAGGAGGTTGGTTCAACATTGAAAAATGTGTGCTGCAATTTGTCACTTTAATGGATTGAATCACCAAAATAAAATTTTCATCTCAATAGATACAGAATAACATATATTTGATTAAATTCAATATCCATTCAAAGTTTAAAAAGTCTATTTTCAAATAAGTAATAGAATCAATTTTCTTTACCTTTATAAAAGATGTGTCCACAAACAAAAAGACTGTCAACAAAAATCATACTCAAAGGTGAAATGATAAAATTAGGACGTTTAAACACCAGAAATATGACAAGAACATCAGCTATTACCACTTTCTTCACATTGTACTAGATTTCCTTGTAGTGCCATAACACTAGAAAAATAAATGATGGGTGAAATATTGAACTCTGTAAAGATATTAATTATCTCTAAATTTTTTCTATAACTCAACAGAATTTCAAACTCCTAACACTGGAGTTGGTTTAGTTTTCCTGAGGATATTGATAAGTAGAATCATAAGTCTGTATGTAAAAGCAACAGCTCAGATTTAGTTGACGACACTCCTGAAGGAGAAGAGTAATTTGAAAAAGGACAGACAGACATGGTAGATTGCTAGGGAATAGAGAGGACTTCAACAAAGACGCAGAGACCATTCGTGTTTTATTTGGAAAAAATTAATTAAAAAAATTAATTCCAACATATTAAAACCCTAAATATAAACGGCTGAACTTTAAGCCGTTACAGATAACTATAGGTCAAAGTGTTTCTGAATTTGGAGTAGGGCACTGAGTAGGATGAAAAGGTTAGACACGTTAAAAAACTCCCGAAATCTCAGTGGTTTAAGCCTTCACTTGCCTATTTCTCCCTCACATAACAGCTGCCACGGGTCCAGGGACTCTCCAAGGACGAACGCCCTCAAAGAGGCAGCGCAGCCGTGTAAGAGGACAGATCAAGTTCCCTTTGTGTATTTTTTCTTTTGCTATACATCCTTTTATGTCATATATAAGAATCCATTGCCAAATCCAAGGTCATCAAGATTTACCCCCAAGTTTTCTTATAAGAGTTTTATGGTTTTCACTCTGTTTTGATCTATTTTGAGTTCATTTTTATACATGGAATAAGTAAAGGGTCCAACTTCATCATTTTGCATGTGAATATCCAATTTCCTCCCTCCTGTTTGTTGAAAAGATTGTCCATTTCTCCATCTAACGGTCTTGGCACTTTTTTGAAATTATTTGACCATATATGCGAGGGTTTATTCTGGGCACCTTACAATCTTTTCAAGCAGTATCCACAACTTCTGAGCCTGGGTGAAGTCCAAGTTAGCAGAAACAGAAAATCAGCTCTCTTCAGTCCTTCAGGAGCCCAGACCAGTAAAAACAGACACACAATTTGCAATTAAGTTCTGCTCTGCTCTCTCCGGAGACGGGAATGGGGTTCCACCCACTATCAATTGAGCAGCTGTCTTCAGAACCCCTGCTAATCTGGGAGGAGGTGGGGCACCAGCACTTGTGAAAACATCAAAACGCTTTCCTACCATTTTTAATTTGACTTTTTCTTGGTTCAGCATTTGCTTGGTTTCTGAAAACCTTTGGCTGTTTTCCAAGGGTCTGACAGTCTTGTTCTGAGAGTTCCTGCTTGTTTTTTAATGTTTCTTTGGGGACAGGTGCTTGCAGTTACCTACTCTCGTATTTTGTTGACGTCACTGCCCCAGAATGCTTTATATATTGGAAAAACTATTCTGAAGCACGACTGGAAGAATGAACGCCATAGAAGAACAAAAAAATAAGAAGGAAACGGGGGACTTTCCAACATCCCTAACATAGGTTACACTATTTCAGCAACCGTTAGAAACAAGTCTGCAAAGTCGAACGGAAAATCAGCAGACATAAGAATTTGCAAGGTAGCGTCTGATAAAAGTGACATTTCCAATTACTGTAGAAGGGAGCAGATTATCCAACAACTGTAGGGCAAGAGGCTAACCATCTGAAAAAATAATAAGATCATAGACTATGAATTATATACAAATTAAATTAGTGTTTAGTTTTTACCATTTAATAAAAGCGATTATGTAATATCAAGGTATATAGAAGAGATTTCTGAGGCACTCCCTAAAAAAAAGAGTAAAGAAAAAGAAACCACACACAGTAAATTGTATAGACTATCAAAAGTAAATTAAATCTGTAAAGAATAGTTCTGATATATTTAAGGAAAATAATATAGTGTTATGACAATAAGTAAATATTTATAAATGAAGTAAAACTCTTAATACTTTGCTTGAGTAATATTTAAAATATAACTTAACATAATAAATCATATATAACTAGCATATTGAAACCACAATTTTTAAATATTACTATTTAGTCTAATTTTTCACAACAGCATGATAAACAGTTTACAACATCTTTAACTGCTTTGGAGACGATACGTTTAAATGTCTTCCAAACATTCTATCTCAAGAATTTACATTGTTTTTAACCAATGAAGACCTTTCCATTTTTAGACATTTAGGACATTTCTAATTCTTGTCAGTTATAAAAACACCATGATAAGTATCTTACATATGCAACTTTGTGCATATGACAGATAATTCCTTTAGGAAAAATTTCCTGAAGTGACATTTCTGATTCGATTTATCTCATTGAATTTTCAATTTATCTCACTAAATTGATTTACATGGTATTTGTATCTATTTGCACTCCCATAAATGTTTTGTCAAAAATAATAATACTTCATTTTCTTATTCTTTATATAAATTTTCTACTTCTAAAAGAGAAATGATGTGGTTTTTTTTGCATTACTAATGAAAAATATTCTTCCATAACTGCAGTTATTTATTTTTATTCTTTTTGAATCTTTTATCCAAATGTTTAGCCAACTCTATTAGGGTGTTCTTTTTATTGATTTATAGGTTTACACGTTAAGGATATAACATGATGTAATATGTTACAAATGTGTTCCCTATTTCTCTTTTGCATTTTATTTCCTTATTCTCTTTTCTTTCATTTTTTTGAATTTTCTACCATTATCACAATTAAAAAGTCAGGAGGAAATTAACAAATCAACAGATAAAATGCATCATAAAATAAGGATTTAGAAAATAGGAAGTAGGAAAAGAACATGTTGGCATGTGGGAGCAAAAGGAGAAGATCGGATTTACAGTTCACAGCCCGAGACCAGATTCTCCAAAGAAGCAGAATCGTGGTCACCAAGAAGCCTGGGCTCAAGCAGGCAAGTTTCTCCAGCCTAAGCATAAGGGGACCATTACCAAAGTCACTGCCTTCTCTCTACTTCCACATTTTTTCTGCTGTTTGAGTGGGGAGAACATTTATTTGGGGCACGTTTGGCTGGAGGAGGTTTTTCTTGGGGAGAGGGTAGGTGGTTTGGAGAAATGTCTGCACCAGACTGTACACTAAGGTCCAATGTATTTTTCAGAACGGAATTTTAGGCGGAAATCTTCTCTCCTGTCTCCTCCTGCCTATAGTGACACATTCTGGGGCCTTCAGTAGGACAAGCTACCTTCCACCTGTTCTTCTCTCCTGCTGTTGCCCTTGCCACGATGATGACACGTTCTCCCCACCAGTGGCCCTCTCCCACCCTCCATCTTCATTCTTCTGCTAATTCTATTCTTCCTGTGAGTCTCAGATGGACCCCATTGACATCTGGGAGAATCTTCCTCACCCCCGGCTATGGTAGGTCATTGCCACGTGTCTTCTTTGCTCCTGCATTTCTCTAGGGTGCTGACCATACTCAAAGTTTTTAATTGTTTCATGTTTCCCCTCTCTGCTTGATTTTAAAGTCCATGATTTTAAGAACTTCACATCTTTTTCACTGAGTCACTGTAAAGGTCTAAATGCATAGAGGCCTAAGCCCCCTGGCCAGACCAACTTGCTTCTCCTCCAACAAACAGCCACATTCCTGCATCATGCCTTTGTCCCAGCAATTTCTGCCCGGTGAAAAGTCCTTTCAGGTACCTGCTTAGCTAACACCTTCACTTGCTTCCAGCCTTTGCTCAAAAGTTATCATTTCGATGAGAACTCCCCAGGTGACCCCATTCCTCTCTGGGAACTAACTCCTTCTACCCTACACTGCACCCCTGCCACACGCCACTCACCTGCTCTGCTTTTCTCTAGAACTAATATTTCAGATAATTTACTAATATTTTCTTTGCCTTCTCCCCAGAATGCAAGCTCCTTAAGGGCAAAAATATTGCCCAATTTGTCTACTGATGTATCCGATAATAAAACAGTGAGTAGCGGAAGCTAGGGGGTGACCCCCTGTTGACTGCACAATGCTGAAATGTCATGGCCCTCAATAAATATTGATGAATGAATGAACTAATTCATGAATTAAAGAAATACCTCTTGACATGGGTCTCTCTAGTTTCTGTTATTAAAAAATATATGGAAGGAAAATTTATGCTATTTTTCTTTGCATAAAGGGTCTTTATTGACTTACTATGCTTTTGCTACCGCACAAAGGGCATGCTCTGCTGGCATGAGACAAAAGCCAATCGTCAAGAAGCAAGACGGTGGCAGAGAAAGGGCATTTTATTACAGCATGCTAGCAAGAGGGAAGATGGCCGACTAATGTCCAAAAGAACCATCTTAAGGGGGCACAGAATCTTGAAGCAGTTATATAGGCCAGTGGGTTATAGGGGAGGGGGTTAGGGATGTTGACCCTCTAGTGTTACAGACTAGGAGTCTCCACACCAGGTCTTTCAGTTTTCATTGATGACAGCTATCAGCACAGACTCTTTGTTTGGGGGTCATCACATTCCTAAGGAACTTAAAGGAATGAAGTTATCTTATCACATCTGGGAGGTATATGCACTAGCAGGCGTCATAAAACCTACAGAGCAGGTGGATCTCCTGGAGGGTGCGAATCCCCCGGGGTTAGTCAATCAGAGGTCATTCCAAGTTTTGACATGGTCTCTTTTCTACAATATGGCTTCCCTTATGTCAACCTTGTGTTGAGCCGGTTTCACTTTCTAACCTCCTAAGAAATTGTCTTCTTGTTTATGTTAACTGCCATATGACGTTATTGAAAATTTGATTAAGAATTTGGTTAATAATTGAGTAAGAAATTTGAGTAGTTTTTCTTGAATAGTACAACTTGAGTTGATACAACTGCTGTTTATATATTTATGATTTAAAGAATTATTTTTAAAATATTAACATATAATATACTTTTTAATAAAACTTTATCCTTTCAGTTACACCTAGTTATTTCTTTGTTTGGCCTGAAGATTTTTATCTGACATCCTTGGTTATTAGTAAATTTAAAAAATCATTAGTTCTGATAAAACGAAGAATTGTGCTTCAACATCTATGCTGATTTTATGAAAATCAACCATAGGATGAAACAAGCCCTTAACAGATGGACTTACAAATTGAATTAGAAAAAGAAAAAAATCAATTGCAGATTATTCTTAACTTAAAGGTATTAGTGTTTTATTGTTTTATATGCATATTTGATTGTTTCCATGAGTTTCTATATTCATCGTTCATTCTAACCCACATCTCCATTTTATTAAGTAGTAATGTCAGACCTAGATACCCTTAAGAAAATGTCTTGGAGTTGGTTAAGGTCTTGGAGACCACATAGTCCAATCTTCTTTGTGGATGACGAGTCCAGGTTTCAGACCCTCAGGGTGACTTGATCAAGGTCACCTCACACATTGATGACAGAACCTGAAGTATAACCTAGTCCTTCCCGGACGTGTTTACACTTGTCAGATGATGCTCAGAGGCATTTAAAATGACAAAATCATCATGCACATCTCTTATCTTTGAATCCACAACCTTCTTTATTTTCCATACCTGTGCAAAAAATATTTTAAGTCCAGTGGCATGTTTAATATTATAAAAAATAGAAGGTCTAAAAAGCAGATGAGCCTAATGCAGATAAATAAGAAATATTGCTGGCTTCTGAATTTAGAATGTAGACATTTCTCTCTGCCTAAAATAAATAGAAGCAGACAAAATTCAGAGAATGGGGCCAGATGACCCTCAAATACCCACTTGACCCTAAACCCCATCCATCTGTCTCACCATGGTGTTAAATGGACAAAGTGTAATGGCAATATAAATAAATAAATATAAGTGTAAATCAAAGTGTCATGTGATTGGTAGCTGTGATTTTTATCTTATAAGCTTTGCGGAGGAGATTAATAAATTGAGTGTGAACCAAATGAGCTTCTTTTCAAAATATGGACATAGACCACCTTTCTTGTTGTTCCTTGAAAAATACAGGTCCTGGGCCATAGATAGAGTCGAATCATTCCAATCAATGCATCTTATAATGATACCATTTGCAAATGCAGCCCCATTAGTGATCTAAAACTTAGGCAATCATGCTAAGATTTCTCTACCTTAAGGGAGAATGAGAGATTGAGTGGAAGACAGTAGATTTGATAGGGATATAAACCTACATTCCTTAGAATAAATAAGAACTTGATAAATATTCATTGATGCTCCTTCTATTCACGATCGCAATTCATAACAATTGTGAAGAATAAAATAAAAAGAGTGATTAGAGATGATTAGAATTCTCAAAACTATACACTCAGATGAAATGAAATATTTCTTCAGAAATCTTCAAATGACAATTTTCTGAATTAATTTTAAGTTTGCATAACCTAGAATGATCTGAACCTATCCTACTGATTACTCATACTGAGAGAATATAATTATGATGATTCTAATATTGTTCAAAATAATTACTGCAGTTCAGCAAGTTCAACATAAACTTGCACTAATATGAGACTATTTGGGGATAATGTAAAGATAATCATGAACAAAATCTGGAAGAAATATTGAAGTCTTAGACTGATAACAAAGCCAAAAATTTTAGACAATCCTTCTGTAAATAACTTAGTGCTGTTTTTTGACTGTGTGATTTATCATCTTTCATGGAAATGGATGCTTGCTTTAACTGTGATTACAAAAGCACGTAATTCTACAAGTCTTTCCAATACTTTTGTTTTTACATAGCCATAAATATTTTAATATAACTTTAACTGGTGGGCTAACTTTGCTAGGGGCATAGATTTTATTTTAATTTATTAAATTAAATACTTACTTTGAGAAGATATGAATTTAGAAACTGAAATTTAAATTTTGGATGGAGAGTTTGGAGGATAGTGTATTCTTTTTTTTTTTTAGTTGAGTTAATGATAGGTTACAATCTTGTGAAATTTCAGTTGTACATTAATGTTTGTCATTCGTGTTGTAGGTGCACCACTTCACCCTTTGTGCCCACCCCCCACCCCACCTTTCCCCTGGTATCCACTAAACTGCTCTTAGTCCACATTTTTAAATTCCTCATATGAGTGGAATCAGAGGATTGTGTATTCTTAATTAAAATTAAAATAAATGCTAGCAAACACCTACTCATCATTAAATCAATTTCTCAATGGACTTGGGAAGTATGACACGCACGTTTTGAAGACAAGCAAATTAGTATTAGAACTATCAGACTAACTCTAACTTAAATTTTGAGAATGTTCCTATGCAGCAAATTCTTCCTTAAGGTTAATTACTAAACGTTCCAAGATAAAAAGTAGAGAGAAACTATCAACCAACCAATGACTAAAATTTTGAATTATCTATTCACTTATTCATGAAATACTTTTTGAGCTTCTATGGTATTCCAGGCTCTGATCTGTGTGCAGGAAGACCCCTAACAGACGTGTTTCCCAGATTTGCTTGATCACAGTATTCACCTGGAATCAATGGCAACAATAACCCAGTTTCCTACTGCCTTCTCTCCCCAATCTTTATGATGTGGCTCTTGTCCTCATGCATATTGACTCAAGATTTTAAGATGCCCTTGCATGTCCAACCTCATGTTCGTATTCAAGGCAGGAGGAGGAAAGAAAGAAGGTGGTTGCCTGTATCAGGCAAGTAAATACATCCCCAAAACTCTTATAGTTTTTGGCTCACATCTCCTTGACCAGAACTGCGGCCCAGGGCCACTCCCTGCTGTAAAAGAATCAGGAGAATGTGCATTTTATCCAGAAATATTTCTTCCCCAAACAAAATTAAGGTTTGATGATCAATAAGAGGGAAAGAATGAATATTGAATAGGCACCCAACAGTGTCTGTTGAGTTATTGAAGAGAAGGACGTGTGTTGTGAGAAAATTATATAATAGAATAAAATAAATTAGTAAGAACTATTTGTTCTCACCTGATATCAAGACCAAGTGTAAAACTGTCCCCTCTCCCTTCTTTATACTCTTGAGAATCTATGTTGGCCTGAATCACTTCTTTAAGAATGCCCTTGATTCTTATTTTTAATCAAAATGTGTCTGTTTCAATAAAACTGTGAATTTCCACAATAACATTCCTAAGAAGTAATCTCAGAAAGTAATTATAATTATTCACAATGTTTTTCCACAAATATGGTGACGTAATCTGCATGCCCAACAATGAGAGTTGGCTCAATGACTTAGATACAATCATATAGAAGAATTACATGCCCCCATGAAAACGTAAATATATCTGAAAGTAAACTGTGATGAATTAGAAAGATACTCATGATAGTTTTCACTAACAATGGTAACTTTGTACTAGGATGATCAGTGCAATCAATTTTATATAGATGTGGATGTATATAAATATAGATATGTTTTGAGATGTTAATAATATATTTTTCCAAGTGATGGTATTAGAGAATAATTTTACTCGCTTCTTTGACTTGCTCACTATTTTAATTAAATTAAATCTAATAAGAATTCTTTGATGAACATTGGGGAAGAAACAGGAATGAGACTACTGTGAAATATGTCTCTGTGTCAAGGTTCTAGTATACCAAAAGTCTCAAAACAGGGAATAGGAGAGTAGTCCTCTATATCAGGGGATCTACTTAGAAGCTCTGGGTTGCCTGGAGTTTCTATTATGATTCAACTCTAGCTACAATTTTAGAAAGTGAGAATTCCTACCAATGTCTATATTACACAGATGCTCAGTTGCAAGAGAGAGAGTCCTCTCTGGCTAGTTCAATAAGACATGTGAATTATGAAAAAGCCAGTTTGATAATTTAATATTTTGAAAATTTGGGGGGAGATCAAAAGCAGTCTGTGAAACTACCAAGAACATAACACACAACCACACTATGAGCTCCTTGAATGCCACACCACAATTGCACAGTACCGATGACGCTTGGATTCTAACCAGAGGCTCCACCACAGCTGCCCCCCAAAGTACTGGACACTGGTTCCACCAAAGTTGCCAGAAGATGGAGATTCCTGTATGTGCCCGACTCCTGGTGGTGCTGATGTTGAATTCGACGTCTCATGGCATAGAACCTGGACCACACACCTGTGCTCCAGCATCAAAGGAGACAGGGGGTGCAATTATTCTGGGATAGCAGGACTCATAATACATTTTCAAAACATGTAGAGGGGGTTCAGATATGCTGGATGTCCTCAAATGACCCAAACTCCCTTACAAATTCTATACCACGGTGGTTTCAGGATGTGTAAATCACTTTTATTCCATCTAAATAACGACATATGAGAAACACAGCCTTAGAACTCAGTTACAATGAATGAAAAGGAGGCGGCATCAATCTTAATAACCCACAAGCCCATTTAAGTAAAAAAACACATACAAGCACACAAAAGAAGCAAGAAAATGCAAGCTTGGTTAAGTTACAGCTTTCTAGCTTCTTGATTACAAGTCCCTTTTTTTAACTTGTTTTCTGATATTCTCCATCTGTCTATTTTCTTACTCAATCTTCTACTCTTTAACTCTGTTATACAGTGTCAAGAAATGTGGGTTGTACTAAAAATAGTTAATAACTTTTGAATCCATGCACATCAAGGTATTATACTTGGAATATTGATATTTTCTCTTTTGCAGTTTTCCCTGGCATGCTCATTATATTCTCCCCAATCTGCCTTCAGTCTCTGTCTCTCCATCTTGGAACTGGGGTGAGAGGATAGGAGGGTTTCAAATAATATACAAATAAAAAACATAATACTCAACTTTTGAAAATCAAAATCATGTTTTTTCAGCTGGAAAAATAGGTTTAAAGCCAGAATTTTTTCTGAGAGGCAGAGTTTTCTAAATAGATTAGTGTGTCAAAGTCAAGACGAGAGGATGTAGATCATAAATTTTCTCAAACAACGTAGAGAAGACATTATTTCTGTTTATTACCGCTATGCCATGAGGTTTGGCCCTAAGGATGAAACGATATGGTTTGGAATTTGAAAACCTTCCATCTGGTCCTTTGGGTCACCAAAGTAATAGGATGAAGAGGGGAGACAAGCAGATGTGATTAGAACAGGGCCAAGGTTCTCATTCCCACCCCAATCTCAAATTGGATGGGGGTATCTTTAGAATCATTCCTTTGTGTAGGGTACAAATAGAGACCCTGGGAGCTGGTAGCACATTCCCTCTGCTGTCCTGCAGAAGACTGGAGGTTTCTAGCAGAAATCCTACCTCTGGGCACTCCCCAAAATGGCTTGTATGAAATGCAGAATCACTGGGAGAGGGATGAAGAAGGTAGAGACTCAGATGGCCATGGTGGGTCCTGATCCATCCTCTCTGTGCTTCAATTCCCAAGGTGGGTCTGTATGAAAGGATTTGAGAGGAACAGCAGAGGGATCTCTGCCCACTTTCCAAACAGGACTCTGGAGTCACTCAGTTAGCCAAACTGTTACCACGTTAGGTTCAATCCTGACATACATAGGCAGGAAAAGTTCCTCAGGACAGCTCTCCATGGCTACCCTCATTCACGGTGGGAGAAAGGGACTCGAAACAAAGCCTGGGCACCTAAAGAAGTGAACTGTCAAGTGAACTCGGAATCCTGCCAGAAGAGATTGCTGAATCGGGTTGATGAGGCCTTGCAGCCAAGACTTACGAGACAGATACATGGAGCCAAGACGAATCCACAATGGGAGATGGGTCTCAGGAGATACGTGGTGCCCATTTGGGAGAACACCGAGCCTGAGCAATCCAAAACAGCAAAGGGACGGTACTTTCTTTGAGCTCCAGAGATTGGAAGGGCAATTCATCGAGGTGGGGAGGGTCTTAGGAAGACCACACACAGCATCACTCCAGGAGCCAGTAAAGGCCGAGACAGCAGTGGAAGGGCCAGACAGCAGGTGCAAGGGTCTTATCTCCCGTATCTTAAAAGTTTCTTAGTAGCATCCCACACTCAAACTTCTTCTTTACGGAGGGTTAGACTAGTGTGGCATCCAAGAGATTAACACGTTATCTAACAGCTCAGCTTAAAATATGAAATCAGATTAGCGTTACTCTATAGGACTCTATTAACATAACCCTGCACCCAATGCGCTATCGGAGAAGATGAATAAGGAAGAGCAGATTAGCTGCAGAGAAATGAGTCCAGCCCGTTGGTTTTGGTGGTTCCGTACATGGTTTTGCTGCAGATATGAAAGAATGAGTGTAGAGTCTGTAATGAGAGTCTGATAAGGTAGAGGTTGCACAACCCTATACCTCTGAGCAGTTTCTAGAACAGAGGCAGTGAAGTCTGATTTAGTAAAAGTGTCACAGAAAAGCAGTAAAGGTTAAATAACATCACATTACAAAGAAACAATATTTCCAAATAGTAATTAACCAAAATAAATAGCATCTATACCATCAAGATTGCTTTGGCTAAGACTGGTAAACCATAAAAATCTGCAACTTTAAACACAGCAAAATGTCCTGATCTAAAAGCTCAGGTGACAGTGACAGAGGATTTAACCAAAGCTAATTATATGGATGCAGTGAATGAATGAGCCCTGGCCATTAGCTTTCTCCAGGCTCTGATGACACGGGTCCAGAATGGCATCCTTTGACAGGAAGGCACCTGTGATGCTGGAGGCTGTGGTGTAGGAGGATGGGTACCTGAGTAGGCACCTGAGTAAGTACCATCTATTTGAGGTGGCAGGACTTTTGTGTGTGAAGAAAAGAAAGAAAAACGCGAGAGTGCGTATTCAGATCTGAAACCATAGCTCCTAAGTTTGTAACAATGAAGAGAATGATGAAAGTAAATTCTATAATGAAAGTAGCTTTTCATGAGGGCGATGGAAAAATGCATAGAATTTGAATTCGGGGATGATGATAAAGGAAGTATAGCTAGGTTGTTTTCATAGCTATTATTAATCATTAGAATTCTTTAGGGAAGTTTTTAAAGAGAGTAATCTCCAAAACCACTCAAGATGAATGGGATCAATTTTCAAAGTTATATCTGCATCTTGAGATGAAATGATAATGATGTTTAACAGTAATTGTTCTATTTACTACCTTTACTTAAAATTGAAATGTGGCAAGTTGATGTCAGTTGACCTGCATTTATTTTTGTTTTAAAAGTTGACTCACTATATACCTGCAAGTATAGGAATCACCAATCTAAACAACCAACTGACAGCTCATTTCAGACAGCTTCCAATCTCCAAATTTGAGGTCTTGTCACTTCCAATTGTGTGTGTATATATATATATATATAATTTCTTTTGCATAAATTCTAATCATCTCTTGAGGAAGATTAAAAGATAAATCCCAATAATTAACACATTGTTCTTACTTTGCTGTCTGTTTGTTTCTATGCACACGAGTATAGACCAGGAGCCTTCCTTTACACTTTTCCTAGATAAAGGTCAGGAAGCAAATGCATCTTCACAGAATTCAAGTGCAGCATCTGACGCTTTCAGTAGCTTTACATATTGAACAAAAGGGAGATATACTGGTCAGTGTAAGATTAACACTAATTACATCATTTCTATGTAAGTTAGACACTAATCTTATTATAGACAGCAGTTCCCAGAAATTTAAATTAGCTGTGTATTGCTTGAAATATTTGTATAATAATTACATTCTTTTCCATCTGGTGATTTTACAGAACAAACTGTCAAGACAGGTACTTCATTCTTTTTGTGGTTTTTGTTAAGTAGAAATTGCTTTTGTGGCAGAGACTTGTGACCTCAAAAATCCCCAAATTCATTTTCACAGTTCATCTAAAGCTCACTGTACAATTTCTGGCACAGCAAGAGGAGACTGAGTAGATAAGTATCGAAAATGATCCGGGAACGAAGTCAGCATTTTATAGAATCTGCTCTTTAAATGCTGGTATTTTTCCTTCTGTGAATCCTTGAAAGCTATCATGGAATTTTTTCCTAACTTTTCTCAATAACCCCAGAAAGAACTTCTTTTTCAATATTTGAAATCATTTCTATAAATGATACAAAGTCTTGATATACATTTTTATTTTTAGGCTTTTCTGACCCCAGCTACTTATATTTTCAAAAATATTAAAAATGTATCTACTTATGAGATAAAATGAAATTTGATTCAAATCTCAAGCCCTTAAAGCTGGTGGAAATGTGTCTAGAAAGGAATGGGCATTTTACTCTCCAATATAAAAGCTATTATCTGAATTTCCCTGTATTCCACTCAGATGAAAATGATCATTTTTTTTACAGAAGAAAAAAGGAAAGACGTTTCTGGATTAATCTCAGAAACAATTCTGGTGTGTTCTTTTCTTCATTGGCTTGTTTATCTGGTTTTCTCCAGGACCCACTGTCAATGCAGGGGTGAGGACCACCTCCCGCACTGTGATCTGTTGGTGGGCACGTGCAGGTCCTCGGCCCACGGCCTCACCCCCCCCCAGTCCTCGGTCCTCAGGGTTTTAGCTACTTGCTTTCTGGATATTTACACCTTGCTGTCCACTATCTTTGGGGTGTAAACTGAACATGATATTTGTGAATGAAGCCTTTTGCTCATTTTAAAGCTCTCTAGATTTTTATCCTGGTTTTATATTTGTATACATTTAAATCAGAGAAGCCCCCATCCCTAGCCTGAGTTACAGATGAGACCTCAGGGCCAAATCAACAGAGGCTCAGGTATGCGCTCTATGAACACTTTTCACTGTTGATCTGGTTCTCGCTTTATCAACACAAAGAGCGACTACTCCATTCTTAATGTCTAAAACAGTTAACTGTCTCATTTTTCCTTCTAGAAATGGCCCTTCTGCCAAAATGTTCTGTTGAAATTCTTCTCCCACCTTGGAATGAATTAATGAAGGGTCAGGATTTAATTCAGTTTCCCTGTGGTTTTAATCCCTTTCCTTGGCAGAGAGAAATGTGTCTAGACTCATGAGCACCAGGGCAGCTGAAATGAGCAGGATGGGGCCGAGTTAAGGGGGAGCCACATGGAGCAGAAGGTCCTTGATCCAGATCTTCTCTCAGAACACTCAGCTCGTTTATGCTCACAGCATATCCATCTTTTATTGGATTCAACCAGGCCGACATTGGACCCAGTTATTTTGAGCAATTTTAGGTAGAATCAGATATGCTTATATCTTAAATAGGAATTTTCTGCACCACTCACATGCTCCATGGAGATTTATGTATGAGGCAAAGACTACAACATTTAATCTTTCAAAATTCTGGACTTACTCCTTTTGCTTTCCAGATGGAATTATAGGGGACAATTTCTTTTCCACTGCAGTGGTGATTATACTAACCCAGCAGCTAAGGGAGAAAGGAGATTTTGTTTAAATTGATGGCAGAGCTAATGGACCATTGTGCCTGTGTTGAGACGGGGCCGAGGAATTGGGTGATATGCCTCAGATCCTGGTTTCCTATCTTTCTTAAATTCTAACCTCCTCTACTTTTTGAATCTGGCTAAGCTTTGTAGAAAATTCACAAATTGCTGGTTTGATTATTACCATGTGGGTTACTTTGTGTAAATATACAGTGTTGATGTCTTTTTCATGGTCCTTTGATTTTCTTATTGTTTACACTTTTCAATTGAAAGAAAAGAGCCCATATATCTCTAAAAAAGAGACTGATTGAGCAAAAGGATCTGAAAGATAAGCTTTGGGACTTCTCTTCTCAAAATGGAACCCTTATCTATATCTGTTCTGTGTTCCTTTTCCTGTCTATCCTATTTGGGGCCAGATGTTCTGCTCTAAATCTTGACCCCATCCTATGCCTTGCATTCCAAGACAAAAAAAACAAAAAATAATTCTTCGATGCTAGTACCAACTTTTGAATAAAAGATGTGTGCAAGAGGCTAAAGGAACTAGGGATCCTCGATGTGTCATCGCCAACCTACACTCCACATGGGTTAGGTCTATTTCTTGTTCTAACACAGGCGACTTGTACTCCTGGATATGGTGGGGAAAACCATCCTCTCCAATTCTAGCATAAAGAGGGGCTGGGAGGTGATTTCTTTACAGAAATTGGGAGTCAGAGACCAAGGAAGAGAAGATTATCTGTATCCAAGTCACACAGTATCCCCTCTGCCGTCTCAAAGGTTCAAAGACTCATCTCAAAATGTCCACAAGGTTTTCCTATTAATTGCTGGATGAATTAAACTCCCTATGACCACCTAGGAACCAAGCCTTCCTGTGAAAGCGCAGGTTCATATGGAGAAAAGTGAGGATGAAAGTGTCCACCTGTGTGTATAATTGCCCCTCCTCCTCTTACCTAAACTGCAAGATGCTCAGCCCTCCAGGCTTGGCTGATAATCGATTCTGATAGAAGGGGCACCTCCTTTGCCTCCTTGCTTATTTGTAAAAGACATACTAACCTCTTAATTCTTTCCCTCTTTTTTTTTTTTTGTGAGGAAGACTGAGCCTGAGCTAACATCTGTTGCCAATCCTCCTCTTTTTGTTTGAGGAAGATGGTCCCTGAGCCAACATCTGTGCCAGTCTTCCTCTATTTTGTATATGGGCTGCTGCCATAGCGTGGCTTGACGAGTGGCATAGGTCCACACCTGGGATCTGAACCCACAAACCCCAGGCTGCTGAAGCAGAGGGCACAAACCTAACTGCTATGCCATCCTCATCATAGGCCTGCCTCATCTCTCTTTTTTTTAAAACCTTGGAAAATACAAGGTTTAAAAAAATAAATGAAGACGTACTGGTATTGAAACAAATTAATAAGATATTAAAATTTATCACAATTAAATCTTGGGGATTTCTGGTTCTGCCTTGTGGTGTAGCCCCTTAGATTCCATCCTGATTGCAACCATAAACTCTGAAAAATAAAAAAAAAATTAAAAAAATGACCAACGACTCTGAGAAGTAAATAAAGCAGGATAGTTTCGAAGGCAGTCAAAATCGGAGAGGAAACCAATATGGGGGTGGTCTCCTGGTGGTTACTTTTCTTTCTCATACACAGCTTTGTCCTGGGGTGGCCCCAGTCAGAGAGCAGCAGAGTGAGAATGGCTAAAACTATAAGTGAAGCCTGCTGTCTTTCCGGCCAGGGAAATCGAAGAAGGAGCCTGGATAATCTAGAATGTCAAAGGAAAGCCCCAAAGAATAGAACGCTGGAGAAGAGACACCCTAATTGCACACAAGCTTCAGCCTAACTCTTACAATGCAGGTGTGTAACGAACAATGTAGCCCAAGCCGTGAGGACTGAACGAGACTTGAAGCACTGCCCGCAGGAGCTGGGACGTGACACACGGTCTGAACTTAGCCAGGGCAGTCAGCTGCTTCACCAAAACAACAGCACTCTCCATTGGACTGCAACAGAAACAGGAGTCTACAAAACACAGCATTCAAGTCACCCGGGATAGAAGCCAAAATAGCTCAAGATGCAAAACGACAACCACCACCACCAAGGATGATGGGATACATTCTCAAGGGAAAGGACAATAAAAGACACCAACTCCCACCTCATCCAGGGCCTGGAATTCCTGATAAAGCCTTTAGGTGGCTAACCTCACTATGGTCAGTGGGTCAAAGAAAAGACACTTTAAACTAATCAACATGTAAGAACTATCAGCAAAGAAATAGAAACTAAACATGAACTAAGTAAAAAATTTAGAACTAAAATATGCAATATCTTAAAATAAATTTCACTCAACAAGATTGGTGGCAGAATGGAGATGGTGAAATGAAGAGAACTTATATTTAAAGGAAGATCAATTAAAATCATCTAAAAAACGAAAACAGAAAAATGGCACAGAGTCTTACTGACCTATGAGACAATATTGAAAGGTCTAGTTGGAGCAGAAAAAATTTTTGAACTAATAATGGACAAAAATTTCCACATTTTATGAAAGTCATGCATTTAGAGATTCAAGAAACTCAGAAAATCTATGGGATAAATTCAAAGAAAATCACTACATGTAGACACATCATAATCATAGTGTTGGATACCACAGATAAAGAAGAATATTGAAAGCAGCTAAAAAGAAATAATTCATTATATATAGAGGGAAAAAATTTTTAATGACTGTGGATTTCTCATTACAAATCTTAGATGACAGAAGAGAATTAAACTATATCTTTAAAGTACTATAAGAAAGAGAAAACTGTTAACAGAATTTTATATCCAGTGAAACTGTCCTTCAGGACTGCAAAGAAACAAACATTGTCACAGAAATAAAAACTAATGCGATTTGTAGTAAGCAAATGGACTCTACAAGAAATTTTAAAGAAATTTGATCAGACTGAAGAGAAATAATATCAAAGGGAATCTTAGGTCTCTATGGTTGCAAACCTTGTACATTTACTGAAGAGGGTATATATTAATTTTAAGCAGACTACAGGACAGATTTCCAAAGATATCCCAGAACAGCGAAAAAGGAAGCCAGATGACTAAGTTTGATTATGTATATTGTAATACTAAAGAAATCAATAATATAAAACAGAGATGTAGCAAAAAAAAGCCAACAAATAAATTAAAATGGTATATTAAAAATGCTGAAATAATACAAAAGAAGGCAGGAGAGGGGTAATAAAATATCAAAAAAGTGAAGCAGCAAACAGAAAATAAATAATAAAATGGTACACTCAACCCAACTGTGTCATTAAATATTAATAGAATAAAAGCTCAATTAAAAGGCAGAGATTATTAGACTAGATAAAAAAGACTGACTCAATTATATGCTGTCCATAAGAGAGAGCCTTTAAATATAAAGATATAGCTAAGTCAAAAGTAAATGAAAGGAGTCGTGACCTGGTAAGGCTTGGGATAATCCATTGTCATTCTCTAGGATCCATCTTTCTTCTGCACAGAGTGAAAAGGAGAGTTGAATGAGGATGTGGTGGGAAACACACCCTGCCTCCTTCAAGTCCGTGATGGGGGCACTAATCTCTGAAACCTCTCCAGGAATGTGATGTTGCATTTGGTTTACTCTCTTCCTAGGTAGAGCCAGTCCTGGTGGCTTCCACATGGCCTTTCCCACCATGATAGCTGTCATTCCACAGGTCAGAGAACCAGTGTCGGGATTCTGCCAGGTTCTGAGTATATCTATCCGATTCTGTATTCTGGAACTAGGGAAATAAATCACGGGATGGTTTCAGGGGCCCATTGTGAGATGAACTTTTGCTGAAACTCCGTTGATCACTGACTCTCGTAAGCCCCTTCTCTGACTGGTGGGCCACAGTGATGCTTTGGGTCTCTTGGAAATAGTGTCAGTGCAGAGCCAGTGTCCAGTGGTCCCTCAAAAGTCTGATTATCTCCTTTTCCCCAACACACAGCCACCCTAGTAAGCCACCCTTCACCCTTGGAGATGTCCGGGAGAAAGATTAACAATATAAAATTTTGGCAGCATACGGAGGTCCTTCCTCAAAGGGACCCAGCCTTCCCCTCATTCAAGGGGTTCTGGGTCTGTGAACTGGCTCAACTCTGAGAGTTGACTGAGGGGCCGTGACTCCGTTTTTATGATTCAGTTTAGACTTTTGTTCACTTGACCTAGACTCTTCTGCTTCTACAGACAGGAAGGATGCAGTATGCTGCCCATCTATTTCACTTTGGGAACACCATGATCCCAAGATTGAGTAGCCAACACCATAGGCCTACGTGAGTCAGCCTGTTCTAACGGCTGCTTTGACTCTGCTGTCCGTCAGGGACACCACACCCTCCTTGCCTTTCATGGTTAAGTGCTGCCACTTGGCCCCACATCTCTGGATCTCACTCTCCCTGTCACATTTAAGGATCCTGGCTCAATGGTAAACGGAAGGAAAAGGACACAATATGCAAAGAGCAGGAAAAGAAGGCTGGAGTGGCTACTTTACTATCAGATGACACTGATTTCAAAACAAATATCACATACAAAGAGGGATATTTTACAATGAAGAATGGTCAATTCATCAGAAAGCGCTATGTAGATGTTACTGTAAAAGTATTTTAATGGTTGAAGGCTGTGATCCGTTGGCTTATGTAAAGGAGATTATCCTAGACAGTATAGGCGGGCCTGCTTCAACCTGTGGGGCCACTTTAAGAGCACAGCTCAGCTTCATTGTAGGAGAAAACAATCCATTATGGACAAAAGCTCCAGCCTGCCCTTCCTGGTGGCCTGGACCTGCCTGGTCAACCTCCGCCATCTCATCAGTCAATTCCTTGCAATAAATCTCTTACTATTTGCCTCCTCTGGGTTCTGTTTCTCTGGTCAAATTCTATACAGGAAGTGACAATCTTAGCCTTAGAGTCACCTGGCTTCCTTTTTCACTGTTCTGGGATATCTTTGGAAATCTGTCCTGTAGTATGCAAAATGCTCGAGGACTTATATTCTTCCAGGTATTTCCTCTCAGTCTGTTTCCCAGTGGAGTGTCCCAAGAATTTTACCTTTCCTTGCTTGTTACTTAGACCAAAACTTCATCCTGCATCCTATTCCATGTTCTGCTTCTAAACCACAAGCCGCACAGTTCTCTTGAAGGTCGGCAAATATGGTCTGGCCCATTACCGGCTATTTTCCCCTTTCCTTAGTATTCTAATTTGATAGGGAGAATCATATGGCCACAGGATCTTAATTCTGAATAGAGAAGCTGTAATTCCTCCTTGCATCATTCTCTAAAGTGTGTTTCTTTGAACCCTGGTTCTGGGAAATGACCCTAGAGGAAAGTTAATCTTGAACAGTCTCCTCTTAGAAATTCGCACCCAACATCAGCATAATAAAAGCTCTGAGACCTTTACCCTCCCCTCACAGCCAGCTTTTATATTCTTAGTTCAAGCTTTTAAAAATATATTTAAACTCTGAACTCTTTTCCCTAGAACACTGATTATATGCCTCAGAATTACTTGACCTCAACAGAGAGAATCTCCATGGAACTTCTGGTGTTGACGGGAAGATGTGGAGTCGATGGAATGTATGTTCGATGTCCCTCCCAGCCCCCTATGGCCTGCCCACTCAGGACCCCACCCAGGACCTTCTAAAGCTCCCAGAGGAATGTAAATGGGAGCTTACTCTTGTCCCCTTCAAAGTCAGGGTGTCCATATTGTTCATTTTCTAAAGCAGGGTACATTTCAGAGTGGAAGGGAGGGTGTTGATATTACATTGGAAACCAGCAGGAAATCGGAACCATTCAAGACAACCTACAAGTATGGTCACTCAATCTAAAGTAATTGAAAACAGCAATACATTTATTTTCAAGCAGTAATATCTAAAGATCCCTACCCACATCAATCCCTAAACTAAGAAAAAAAAATATGCATCCTCTGAGAATAAAAGTGGAAATACCAAAAAGCCCTAAAGCTATTTTGGCTGCCGGATCAGCCCACATTTTCATTAAAAACGTGAATGCCGTGCGTGACGCGATGAATAAAGAGGAAGTCTTTGTTGGCAGAGGTATAACGTGGGGGTTTAGTAATCTGTCCCTTATTATGTGTCTAAATTGGAATGTCTGGATAATAACTTAGCCTAAGCCACCAGGAAGAGATGGCGACTTACATAAATCATACACCACTGAGTACAGAGCTCACTAAACAAACACCAACAGAAAGAATCATGTTTGCCTAATGGTGGTGAAACGTCAGACAAAACGCGGACGCAGCGGAGCAACCCCCATCGGCCCGCACGGAGGCACCCCGTCGAACGCGACGTTCAAGGGCGTGGGTGTCTCCACTTCCTGTCTTCTTCCCAAGGGCGGGGAGGCGCTCTTCCTGGGATCCAAGTGAAGCATTTGCTGTATGTAGTTTTATGTGTAGATTAGGGTTTGGTGGGGGAAGACTGAAAAAGATGAATTCAACGAAAAACGACGGAAGGAAGGATTAAAACAAAAAAGAAAGAGGAAGGGAAGACAACAAAGTTTTGATTAATTGAAAATGATTTCTTTTAACCAGAGATCATCATTATCCACTAGAATGTAATAAATCACTTCTGTCCTGCTCACTACTGCCCACCTTGCACAAATATGTACTCAAATATTAAGGAAAGGGGGAATAAAGGGGAGAAGAGAAGTTCAAGGAAAATTAAAATGACTTAGACCCGATGTTGTATCTCAAATACTAACCAGCAATAGTATTGCAGTATTTTCTGAGTATGTTTTTAGTTCAGTTCTTATTACTATGTATATATTTTTAAATACAAATTAAAAGATAGAAAGGTTATCACCTCTTTTCTAACTTTTACTCTGAATTAGTCCTTGATTCATCTATTTAAAGACCAATATAAAAGAATAGTACTCTTGTTTATAGTCACCATCTAAGTTGTGAACAGTGCATACTTTGTAACAACACCATATGTTCAATCAGTATTTCGCTTACATTAAGAAATGTACATAAGATACATGTACATTTACATTAAGACGTATATATGTGTGTGTGTGTGTGTGTGTTTTGTCATTCAAGTCACTTAATTTTTGTCTTCCACTTGTAGGTGCAGCGGGAGATATAATCTGAGCCTTGACCTTGAGATTTGGGCAAGAGGGTATAATGTCTAATTATGACTGACATTTATATGTGAGTTTGAATATCTTATGGGTGAAAGGCAGGCACATTCTCTAAAGTAAACTAAAATATTTATTGACTGGGGCGTTGTGTTACGTACTATGTAAGAATGAAATGAAACAAAATGTATTTCCTTCCCACAAGGACTTTGCAGTCTATATATGCCAGGCATGAAAAGATGTTAAATAACTTAAAAATGGTACTAAAGATTCAGAAGGATTAGATGTTAAATGATAGTGAGGCATACACATTCCGAGTTTGTAGTATGGAGTAAGTAGCACAGAGTTAAACTAGGAATTACCTCTGGAGATTATGGAGTGCCTAATATCTGTCAAAAATATACCTGACGTAGGAAAACATGTTTGGAGTTTGCAAATAATTTTTATGTGTCAAAGGGTTTCATAGTTCTTAATATGATAGAGGGACTGTTTAAATTGGTTGGAGGCACAATCTCTTACTCATCTAAAATGGATTATTCTGTTCATTATGATTTGAGCTTGAATGATGACCTATAGAGGCCATGTTTTAACAAAGATTATGGGCAAGAGTAAAGGAGATGAATCCAACTACTGAGGGCAGAACCCTTGGGTGTCCCGATTGAATCAAGTGACAGCCATGCACGCATGGCAAGGCCACGTGTTCTACCCTGCGTCTGTTGTAGATAGCATTTCACAGCTTACAAGGTGATGCATTCCACAACTTCTTGAAAACTAGTCTAAGTAAAGAGAACAGAAGCAATGAGAACCATTGCTTTCCCCATTCCTCAAAAATCAGTGTCTTCATTCCCAGCATCAGTAGGAGGAATAAATGAAGTATTAAATGTGAACATGTCAAGCAACATTCCTGACACGAGGTACACTTTTGATGAGTCTCTATTTAATAGTCTTTTTGGCCACCTGGAGGGGAACAAACAAATGATTGGGCATGTTTCTCTTCTTGTGTACCGGACAAGGAGGTCAAAGCACACTGAGACTGTGTTATGGTGCTTATAGAGGAGGATCTGTTGTGCAAGATAACATTCCTGCAAGATCAACAAGAATTAAGGGTTGACAGGCAACAAAGACCCCGAGCTAGAACAGACAATAGGGACTGTCTAATCCCTTTCTCTTATTTTGTAGCAAGAGGAAATTGATTCTGGAGAGATTAATTAGACTTCCCAAGCATGCCCACTCAATCTGAAAGTCAACTGGCTCTAAAATCCAGGACATCCTACATTCTGTGCTCCTTCCTCTGCTTCCACTCATTGCCTCTCCAGTGATTTCGTGCTTAGCCCAAAATTAACAGCACAGAATGTTCATGAATTTCATTATGGGTTATGAGGACTAGAATATAATTCAGGTAATTTGTAGAGCCTAATATCAAGTAAATGTGTGGTTTCAGAGAAGATTTATGGGCAATAAAAAGAGGAGTGTCTGGAATAGCAAATATTCCAGGCTGGGTAGCACTGTTTGTGTCTACTCTGAGTCAGACAAGCAAACCCAATACGCTGAATTTTCCATATTCTGATTGCATGTCCCTCAAGAACATGTTTTCCCTATTATGATAGTAAAATGCAAATTGGTGCAAGATAGTACGTTGGTGCACTTGCAAAAGAGTGGGCTGATTATCATGATGTGAAATTTTGGGTTTCTGTGAAAGTTATATTTTTCATTGAAAATTAATTTGTCATTCTGGTTTTTGACTGGCTTTTATGTAGGTAGTTATTCAGGAAACTATGACTAAAATTAAGAAAATGGTACCATGGGCATTCCTATCATTATATGGACAGTTACACTTAACATTATCAGTTAATAATTTGGCATCCTGGGGTTATACCTTCATCTTGCGAGGCTGCAGCACTGATGTGAGTCCATAATGAGAAATGTAATAACTCTTGATCTGCTTAAAAGATACATTCTGGGTTTGTCAAGCTAAAGGCCAGATCCTGATGATGGTAAGTTCAAAAAGAAAGTGTTGAATGGCTTTGATGATTCACTTGGGAAGCAATGCCCAACAGTGAATGTTCAATTGTGGACATTCTTAACTTCCTAGGTTATTTTTCAGAGGACTGTGCCCGTCCTCACCTGCTTTCCAATTCCAGAAGTTCGTTTAACGTACAGATCATGCTTGGACTCCTGGAAAGCAAAACATAGCATGGCTTCCTCTTTATCCTCTTAAAGGATTACTGCACTCCCCTAAGAGGAACTCATTCTTTCAGAATGTCCTCCTTTTCCCTGAAAATGGAGAATCAACTTACTTGACTCTGATTATACTATTTGGCTTCAGATAATTGTGCAGAAGTACCAAGCTTGTGTCTGGGAGTCAAATCAGGAAGCATCAACCCCTCGTGTTCTTATTTTTCATCAGTGATGATTGGGGGACCTAACTCTTAAAGATCACAGCTAAAGAAAAATTTAATTCTTTGTTTTGTTTGTTCTTTCCTACTTATCGAATGTTTCAAAAGGAAGACATGTGTTCTCCAGCTGGACGGTATGCGTGGGTATTTGTAAATTACCATTCTTTAAATTATGTGTGTATGTTACCTGGTTTTTGTCTATATTTCATTAAAATGTTTTTTTAAAGCAACTGATTTCTTTTTCTTGAGCACAGCACTATTTTTCAAATCATGCGTGTAAATATTACCACAGTCCCAGTAGGAAGGTGCTATTTGCAGTACCTGCAGTGCCCGGGGCTCCTAAACGACTGGCATGATATATTTATTAAACTCAGTAATAGGCGTCTTTTGATGTAAGATGAAAGAGGTTAGCATGCGTCATGATGAATGTGCAACTCTCAAAATATTTATGAACAAGAAAATGTCAGAGAGCCTGGCAATATAGGCAAAAGAACTTGAACCGTATTGGGGATAAGCATTGCAGGTGGTGGTCCAAGGACCATCTTGCCCCAGGGCTGCTGAATAAAAACTTTTCATTGCAGTCAGTGTGATAGGCTGTATGGAGGGTGCACTACCACCAGCACTGTGGTTAAGAACGGGATTCTGGAGTCAGGCTACTGCTGTGTAACTACCCCAGCATTCCACGACCCTGTGAGTTTCCATTTACTCAACCGTAAAATGGTGAAGGCACCGAGATTCTGCTTCTAAAGTCATTGGCCTGGTGCCTGGCACAGAGTGAGGACCCCGTAAAAGTGAATTGTGCCATCAGGAATTGTTCATTGAAACACCGCTGTGCTCTACATTATACATTATGGGGAACAGCTGAGTCATATTAAACACATATGGTGATTTTAGAAACAAGCCCTTGTGCAAAATGTCACTCCACTCGACGAGGTTAAAACCCATGAATCATCAGGATATCATGTTGACTATTGGATATCGTGCAGAGTTCCTGCAGGCACAGAAGTTCAGAGAGGGCGGAGAGGGACATAAGCGCACTGACAGACATTTGCGCTGGACTTCAAAGGACGTGGAGAGTTTGGATTCACAGAAGAGAGACTCTCCAGGAGAGATCAGCTTGACTGATGGACAACTGGATTGCAGACTTGCCTTTTCTGTCATCAGGTATGTGGATCCAGATCAGTAAAGACTGGAAAACTCTGTCCAGATCAAGTATGGAGAGTTTCAGTTCACTCCTGTGGGCAAGGAGCATGGCAGGGACATCCTCATGACCCAGAGGGCTTCCTCACTCAGTGCTTCCAGAGCTTGGAATATTTCGTAGACCAGATGGCCATTTGTGCCAAGAGTAGAAAAATACCTAGTGGCTATCGTTCCCTCAAGATTTATAGTCCAAGTACATAGCCTCAGTTTAAACTTCCAGAGTCATCCCAAGAGTCAATTTCTCTTAAGATTCTTGTAGTACAATGACATCACAAGAATTCCACAGGGTCATTTCTGAGAGCGTAAAAACAGGAAGTTGGGCATAGAGACAGGAGTAAGTAAAGACATCAAGGAAATCATTGAGAAAGCAACCCTGACACTAGCTGGAGCCCCCCCCCCCCCCCATCTTTTATACATTATCTATACTGGGTTCAAATCAGCAGCCTGTGCAAATATGTGTGGTCCAGGTATGTTTTTTTGTCTTTCCTGAATTTCTAGAGAGTAATGCTCTCATGGTCACAGGCCCTAGAAATTTCCCTTGCTCACTGAGTCTTTCAGTTGATCACTACTTTCACGTGTCTCCTAGGTGAGAGGCATTTCTGGAATAGAAGTGTTGTGAGGTTGAAGGAAAGAGCAAGGCGTCTGAGCGGATTTTAGCACCAAGAGGTTTAGTGAAGGTGAGTTCCTAAACTCCAGTGCATCCTAATCACTTATCATTGACATGTTTTAAAGAATGAGAATCTACTGTAGATTCAGCATTTTCAGCTATAGGGTGAAGAGAGTCATTTTTAATTTGTTTCTTTGACTTTGCAGAATACGAGGACTTCCACTTAACCAGTTTAGAAAGACTGACATGGAAACGGATGGTTTGGGGCCTCTCTTGAGCAGCCCTGTTTCCTTTTTATACTTCTGCAGACATTTCTCTGCTATGGCTCTGGAAGTTTTGTTGTTATGTTTGTGTCTGTTGCCTTTGTCATTGTTTTAGGTTTAGCCACGGAGAAAGCGATTTTAAGTACTTATATCTTTATACAACTGACTGTGAATAATTTATTTACGTTGAGTCAAAACTGAATTTCACCTTAATAGAGAGTAGGGATAGGTCAACTGAGTCTTCATCGGAGGCAACGTGCAGACATTTTATAGGAAATGTAATTTAAGTTTACTGCCGAAGCCCGGTGACACGCAGAGGCTGTTAGTGAGTTAGCGTGCTTCGGAGGCACACCCCTCATCTTAGTTGAAGTAGGCTGTGTGGACTTAGATGACAAAAGCGCTGAAATATGTAATCAACGCGTATTACACCGTTATAAAAATCTGGACGTTTGTGTTACCTTCTGCTTCAGAAAAAAGACCCACGTACTGTCATAATGCTCAGTGTTTAGCTTTAGAAGCAAGCATTTAAGAACCCCTGTAGTGAAAATCATAGACAATTTTCAATGTTTAAAATTTACTGAAATCTTGAAAAATAAATTAATATCTTGCAATTCTGCTCTTATTCTCCCCCCGAAATGCGGTTTGTTATTGCTGTTTATTCAACAGAATGTGCTTAATCATGTCAATATCTCATCTAATGACCTTTGTTTTTTGGGGGGAGATTAACCCTGAGCTAACATCTGCTGCCAGTCCTCCTCTTTTTGCCAAGGAAGAGTGGCCCTGAGCTAACATCCGTGCCCATCTTCCTCTACTTTATATGTGGGAGCCCTGCCACAGCATGGCTTGACAAGTGGTGCATAGGTCCGCACCCAGGATCCGAACCAGGAACCCGGGCCACCAAAGCAGAACATGTGTACTTAACTGCTGTGCCACGGGGTCGGCCCTTCATCTAAAGAATTTAACTCTTGAGAGTAGTCAAAGCCTGGAATTCTAAGCATTTAAGGTCCCCTTAGTGGTCAGTGAGGACCGCAGGGGGCGTGGTGCAGTTCTTGAACAGTGCACTAACAGCATTCTCTTACTTACTATGCCCATCGATGGTCACCTGTGTCTGGGCTTTCCGGATTCCAGTCCTTTGTACTCCTTTGCTGAAATTGCTCCCACTGTTACATCTAAAGATGAGATTATGCTACTCTCCTGCACAAACACCCTCTCCAGTGATCCTCCATGAATGAAAGAGGAAGTGGTTGGCATGCGTGGACCTCTGCAGCCTCATCCTCTTCCACCTCCCAACCTTATCCCTTAATTTCTTACCCTCTGCTGTTAATCTCTACGTGTGCTGTCCCCTTTCTTGCAACAGCGTCCCTGTGTCTGCAGTGAACATTCTCCAGCTGTTTCCAAAATCTTTTGAGTGTGAAAACATCCCCTGAGATCTGGCTAGATTGGACTGAAGCTTCCAGTGTGCGGCCAGCTCTGACATCTCTTGATACTTGGTTGGCCATTCCTTTAACTTCCTACAGTTTTGGGGCAACATGGCTGTGATAGTGTGCTGCATGCAATTATTTATTTACTTGTCGGTCTTTATCCCAAGACAGTAATCTCCTTAATATTAGAACCAATGGTTTATTGATTTATTTTTTACCCTGAAATTCAGGATTGCTGGGAATATAGTGAGGGCAGAAAAATTAATTTTTTTCTGTAAACTTTGTATACTCCAGAAGCCTGAAATAATCAGCCCAGAAGATTGTATGAGGGAGTATGGGTCCAATCTTTGTGGACTGAAATATTGAAATTAGGCTGCAAAGCAGAGGGTTGAAGGTAGGCTCCTCCCCATTTTCTAAGGCCTTGCAGCAGGTTACAGGCCCCCAAACTATTTGTTCTCATCATCCAGTGGCTTAAAAATGAGTACATCCTAAAACTTTGTTGGACCTTTCTCCTAGGCACTTTGTACGTAAAGTATTTGAAGATTCTTAGTGTCAAAAAAACCACTAAAATGAAACAAAAGACAACAGCAAAATTTTTTCTTACAGGACTTTTACTTCTCAATAACTCTGAGCTTAGAAATAAAGAGAGCAAATTTTCATATATGGCCTTTATTATGTTGGGATGCATTCCTTCTGAAAGCTTTTCCTGTAACATCAAGAACAAGACAAGGATGCCCACCCTCATCATTTCTGTTCAACATAATACTGGAAGTCTAGCCAGAGAAATTAGGCAAGAAAAAGAAATAAAAGACATCCAAATTGGAAAGGAAGGAGTAAAATTCGTCTATTTGCAGATGATATCAACTTACAGATAGAAAACTCTGAACACTCTACCAAAAAACTGTTAGAACTAATAAACAAACTCAGTAAAATTGCAGGATATGAAATCAACATGCAAAAATCGGTTGCATTTCTATACACTAATAATGCACTATCCAAAAAGGAAATTAAGAAAATAATTCCATTTACCACAGCATCAAAAAGACTAAAATATTTAGGAATAAACTGATCCTAGGAGGTGATATATTTGTACCCTGAAAACTACAATAAATTGATGAAAGAAATTAAAGAAGGCACAAATAGATGGAAAGACATCACATATTCATGGAATGGAAAACTTAATATTGTTAAAATGTTTATACTACCAAAGTAATCTACAGATTCAATGCTATTCCCATCAGAATTCAAATGTCATTTTTTATAGAAATATAAAAAACAATCCTAAAATTCATACGAAAAAACAAAGGACCCGTAACTTTCAAAGTGATCACGAGAAAGAAGAACAAAGTTGGAGGCATTACACTTCCTGATTTCAAAATGTATTACAAAGCACAGTAATTAAAACAGCATAGTACTGGCATAAAGACAGATATAGAGACCAATAAAACAGAGTAAGAATAGACATCCCAAAATAAACGCACACACATACAGGTAACTGATCTTAGACAAACACAACAAAAATATACAATGGAGAAAGGATCACCTCTTCAACAAATAGTGTTGTGAAAATTTAATATCCACAAGCAAAAGGGTCAAATTGGACCCTTAACTTACGCCATACACAAAAATCAACTCGAAATGGATTAAAGATTTAAACATCAAACCTGAAACTGTAAAACTCCTAGAAGACAACATAGGGGAAAAGGTTCAAGATGTTGGTCTTAGCAATGATTTTATGGATCTGTCGCCAAAAGCACAGATAACAAAATATAGACAAGTGGGACTACAGTAAACTAAAAGTCTTCTGCACAGCAAAGGAAATAATCGACTTATGGAATGAAAGAAAATATTTGCAAACCATATATTTGATAAGTGGCTAATTTCTAAAATATATAAGAAATTCCTACCACTCAATAGCAAAAAGATAAATAGTGCAACTAAAAATGTGTGAAGTACTTAAGTAGACGTTTCTCCAGAGAAAAGATTCAAATAGCCAACAGGTGGATAAATGATGCTCAACCTAACTAATCACCAGGAAAAAGGAAATCAAAACCACAATGAAAGATCACCTCCCATCTGTTAGAACGGCTGTCATCAAAAAGACAAGAGACAACAAGTGTTGGTGAGGATGTGGAGAAATGGGGACCACTGTGCACTGCTGGTGGGAATGTACATTGGTGTAACCACTATGAAAAACAGTCTTGGGTTTCCTCAAAAAATTAAAAATAGAGATACCATATGATCCAGCATTCCCGCTTGTGGGTATAGAGCCAAAATAATTTAAATTAGGATCTGAAAGATCCCGTGTTTATTGCAACATTATTCACAATAGCCAAAATAAGGAAACTACCCAAATGTCCGTCCATAGAAGAACGGATAAAGAAAAGATGGTTATATACATACAAAGGAATATAATTCAGGCTTAATAAGAAGGAAACCCTATCATTTGTGACAATGTGGGTAAACCTAGAGGACATTAAACTAAGTGAAATGAGGCAGTCACAGAAGGACAAAAACTGTATGATTCCACTTATATTAAGAATCTAAAATAGTCAAACTCATAGAAGCTGAGAGTAGAATGGTCATTGCCAGGGGCTGGGAGGAGGGGGATGTGGGGAGTTGTTATTCAATGGAAATAAAATGATAGTTATACAAGATGAGTAAGGTCTAGATTTCTGCTGTGCAACATAGAGTTGACAGTTAATGATACGGTGCTGTGCATTTAAGAACTTGTTTAGAGCGTAGTTCTCATGCTATAAGTTCTTACCCCACACGCACACACACACACACACACACACAAAAGCAAGGAGACACAGAAATCTTGGGGAAGAGATGGATACGTTTAATACCTTGTTTGTGGTCATGGTCTCGTGGGTGTACATGTATGTTCAAACATCAAAATCTATACAGTAAATAGGTACAAATTTTTGTGTATGAGATATATCTCAATAAAGTTGGAAAAAAGACAATGCAAGAAAAATGAGCAAAAATAAAGAGAGAAAATTTGGAACAAGTCCATGATAAAGTCGTGGACACAGAGAATGAAAAAGGAGTCTATCTACAGAAAAGAGAGATGGCTGTGGTGGAGCAAGTGGGGGTACGCAGCAGCAGCAGCAGTTCTCAGAGTCTCCCCCCGCCAGCAGCACTGGGAATCACCCCTGCATGAGCAGCTTCAGCAGCATCCTTTGTGTCGACATCAACAGAAGGGACAGTAGGGGATGCTGAACTTGCTCAAGAGTAGCCTATGCTTGGGGGTACACGGGGCTGCCCCAGGACTGTGGTTCAGCAAAGGGAACTCCGAGTGACATCACTAAGCCAGGGAGTGCATCCCCTTGGGTAAAGAGCAACCTGAAGCTAAGTATCAGGTGCAAGTGGTTTCAGAGATCATGAAAGTTGGAGAGAGCATAAGTAAATGCTGAGACATGATTTTTGTACACCTCCTTGTCTCTGGGTCTGTGCAAAGCAGGAAATTACATTTTGGGGGCTGCTACGCAACACGATTCCTTGTCTACGACAGACTCAATGGTCAAGGCAGACGGTCACTCTGGATCAATACTCGTGTGAGAGTAAGTTAACCTGAGAATCTGAAGGGTAGAGTGATGAAACCCTCTTAAATACTAGCATCACTCATAGAGTGTATAAACCGTCTTAAATTTCACAGCTGCATTTACAAAAATCCACTTCTTGTCTGACTCTGCTGTATAGTCTCTAGCGATGACCTTGATAACGACCTTCCCTCTTTAGCTTCCCAGGTGCTTCATTTTGGAAAGATGGAAATGGTCATAACAGCTTATCCTTTTCAACTCCAGAATGTTTCTAAAGTCGTTTGCTTTAGAGGAGGCCTCACTGAAGTGGTCGTTCCTCATTAATGCCCATTACTTATTAGTATAAATATTGATGAGGAAGGAAACAGTTCTGGATTCCAGCTCTCTTTAATGTGGCAAGACGAGTGAACAAGGACCGCTGGAGAGAAGGGTGTTTGTGATTTATCTTGAGAGCAACAGCTCCTGCTCTCTGTCATCACATGCCTCAGAGAGCCGCTCTTAATGTCATTCGTCTCCGGAACCAATCCACAGCCATTCCAGTTAGTCTTCGCCCACTGGGCAGTGAAATGACAGGAGCGTTGAGCAATAGGGTCTGAAATCCCAGATTCACAGGCCCTTGAAAACATTAAAAGGAAAAATACTCAGAAATTAGAGAAAAGCAGAAATGTGTCTGGAGGATTTTGTAGTACCTAGTAAATATTCAAGCCGTTTACTTCTTTCTTATCACTGGCACAATTACGAGAACAGATGGAAGGAGATGAAACGCATTGCATTGAAACCTAAAACACATGAAATATTTTTTAAAACATCACTGAAGTAGCAATAACGGATATGTTGACTCCACTCCGATAATGGGCCACTGAGATAAATACAGTGCAGATTTTGTGCAATGACACAGCTTGGGCTGGGGGTGGGGCTGCTGGCTTATATCAACAACTTTCACCTCCAGAGAGCCTTAGCTACACCCAGACGCTACTGAGTCTAACCGGTAACTAGTGCACAGTCTTCCGCAGGGCGGGATGTGACATCCAGCAGAGGCACACACCTGTTACATCATTTCAAACAATTTAATTCTCTTGCCAGCTTCTTTGTATATAAACAAGCAAAAAATAAGCATGGAAAGCAAACTGGCAGATCAAAGCTGTCCAGGGGTGGTGGAGAGACTTCAGAGCAAAGGGACGCATCCGACTGGTATTTAGAAATGAAGCACGCTTACTTTGCATAAAATTTAGGCTGATTGTCTACTGGCAAAACTTACCAGTGGAAAACTGTGGTGTTCATGAAATCTATGGGCCTGAAGTACAGAAATCTGCCAATGTTGACAGAATCAGGTTGGATCCTGTTAACTTATTTGACAAGACTTTTAGGGGGTTTCAGCCCTCTGGAATAAATTTACATCTCATCACCATTCGACCCCCTTCAACATTTAGTAGCTAATGCTGACTACATGCCCAGAATGTTCCAGGCACCGTTATAGGCAGTTTAAGGCATTCAACTTGATTTAATACTAGCCACAGATCTGCGAGGAAGGAACTGCTATTCCAAACGACTTATAAATAAGACAAGTGAGACTCAGAGAGTTCAAAACCTTTCTCAAGTTCATCGTGTGGTAAACAATATACTCTGGATTCAAGCTCAGTTACATGTTTCCAGATCTTGGTCTTCTAACAATTATGAAATATTAACTGACCAGAACCTGCATTTTATACCTTTGGAGTAGGAGCTGTGGGATGTGAGTAAATGCTGTATGGTTCCCACCTGGAAGCAGATGGCTAATGTTTAAGGCTCTCTGCTATCTATGGATGAATCTATATAAATATACATGTACATATACATGTATAGGTTATGTGTGCGTATATAAATAGAACATTTGCACATCTCCCTCTATACAGATGATGATTTATATAGCCACAGAGAGATCGTTCTACATCTAGGTCGTAGACATCTGGCCGTACAATGCATCTCATCCTCTAAGAGAAAAGCCTGTATCCATCCTTCTGGGAGCAGGCTGTAGTGGTCCTGAGTGCAGACCCCATTTGGGTGGATTTTGATCCTCGTTTGACCACCTAATGACCCAGTGACTTTCGATGACTTATCTCGCTGTGCTCTTTCTCCCTCGTTAGAACGAGAATAATTACAATAACACATAAGATACTGTTCAAGCTCAATGATTTTACCCACGCAAAGCCTTTCCAAGATTTCCCTGCCAATCGTGCTGTCCTCCTGCTTCCAATCATGGAATAACCAGAAAGGGAGAGGGTGTCACCCAGGGACGTCCCTGAAACACTTTCCACGTCTAATGCTTTCTCTTTAAGTTGTGCTTGTAAGAACCAAGGCAGGACGCTGCCAGGCAGCCAAACGGCAGAACCGGTCCAAACCAGAAAGGTCTGAGATGGCAATGGGGTGCCCTGTACAAGAGGAGCTGTGTGCAAAAGCAGCCATGTGCGAGAAGGGAAGATCTGCGCCTGCCCCAAATGCCCCCGCCCCAGGAGATGACTCAAGACCCCACCCCCTTCACATCCTGTAAGAACCTTGCTCGCTTTCCCTTAGGGGAGAAGGAGTTTAAGAGCATGAGTTCTGCCTCCTCCATTTGTTAATCACAAAGGAAGCTTCTGCTCTGCTATGCCAAACTGGTCTTGTCTTGTTGGGGCCAGTAACCGTGGGCTAAAGGACCCACTTGCAGGTCATAGGTCCATTAGGGCTCGGTAACAAGGGCAGCTGCAAAGGCTCAGATCCAGGCAACATGGCCCCTGGGCTTTGAAGATTTGGATAATTGGGAAGGGAGTGATAGGAATTTTGGTGAAGGTTAATACAAGAACCTATAGAGAAATAATCAATCATCAGATGACAGCGGGGCACAGAGACACCTCTGCCTGACTAGAAGTGGATTATTTTGTATATACTGGAGGAAAGTTTGCATGGCTTGGATTAAATTCCTTCCTGAAACGGATTCCAAAAATTCCATAATTTTAGTTGGAAACGGATCAATCAGCCTGTGGAAACGACTCCTCCCAGGTAATTTGTATTTGAATCACAGCTTCCTGAAGACAACGGAAGTGATTTGGATGGTAGGCAGGAATCTTTGCTTGGGAGGATTTTTAAACAGCCCACATTTTTGCGTCTCTATAGATTTACGTCATAGCCGTGTCTGCGGACAGTTCGTTACGTATGGCTTAAATGATAGACGGAAAGTCGACTCAGAGATCCACTATTTCATCAGTTAATTCACCTGAACTTTCCTAAAATAGTGGAATGAAGAAATGACGAAGCCAGTCAGTACCCTGGACAATGAAGGGTCCAGCCTGAGTCAACTCCTCTTGTGACTGCCTAAAGAAAAGAGCAGAGAAAACCGCTGTTTGACTACACCCCAGCCAGGTGTGCAATTACTCCTGTGAATTGTTAATTCTACTACAGGTGTCCGATAGAGGAGAAGACAGTGGTGCAATCTGATTTAAGATTCTTCTCTCTCTTTTCGCCCTCCCAGTTGTTTCCTCCTTCTTTATGCCACTGCAGTTCTGCGACATTATGATGAGACAAGATATTTTCCCTTTAGCTTGAGTCTGCCGCCCTCACCTGTGCTCGCAGGCTGATGAGGTGCCCTTCTGTGGCACTCCCATGCCAAGACCACAGTGGGATGAGAGTTGCTATGAGTGGTTCTCTTTCTGAGGAGCGCTGCCATCATATTATACCCAACCCGAAACAGATCTCTGTGTGTATGAAAGAAATTTTTTAAAAAGCCATGAGTTAGGGGTTCGCTCCTATAGATAATGAACAACTTAAGCAATATGTATGATTCCAGTTAAAACACCCATTTATCACAAAACAATCTGAACTGCCATTTTGTAAATTCCTTAAGAAAACGATCAAGTTTTAAATTTTAGCTGTTAACCCTAGGACAGGGCTGAATATGTAGATTGGTGGTGAATAATATCATTTTACTTATTATATTAGTTATTATTTAAAGTGGAATTCTCATGGGACTTCATTTAAGTAATAAAATGAGAAATATTTTCCATAGCATTAATTCAGGGTGTATTTACTAAGTACCTATGGCTTTGATAGGAAATCTTCTTAGCGTCTTTAGTAAATACCTAAGTAGAGGTTATTCTCCTAATTTCTCTGAGTGTGAAGAGGCAAAAATTCACTCGATTGCTCAATATTTAGCACATTTGGACAATAATGCTCTCTCGTGCTAGGATACGGAGCAACCAAGGATCTATTCTCAAATTATGCCTTTTCTCTTCCTGTGGGTTTGTTCAGAAAAAGAGGAACTCATACAGTGGGGTGGAATGTACGTTTCCTACGTGATTGTTGACTTTATTTCTTAGGGTAGATTAAAATCACTGTCATTCTGCCCCGAGTTTTGCTGTGATGGGTCTCTCTGTAGTTTTATTGCCCTGCACTTTTCAGCAAACACCTGCCCAGCTGCGTCTGATCTCAGACCAGTCTTCTCTCCTTTTCTTTGCTTTTCAAACTCCCGCAGTTTCTATCTTATTCGATCACACACAACATATCCGTGAGGAGATTTGGCCCAGATCAGACCTGGCAAAAAGTCTGATTCAGCTCTGGCACATCAAGCTTCAATCCACTAGATCTTTAAAAATACAAAATTGAAAGATTTTACAAAATTTCAGTTTCAGGTTTCAGAGAGAGACCCAACTGGACTAATACTTAGATATAGATTTTATCAGCTTATAAAAACTTGAATTAATTCAACATATTTAAAGGAAATATATATAGGCTATCTAATCTGTTAGGTGCAATAGATTAAAAGGTTGCTAAAATTATCATAATGCATATTTTATGTAAATATTTGTATAAATACACACCTTCTTGGTTTACGCTGCATTGTAGAGCTATCCAGGAAAGCAGTCTGATGAATTCCTTCCTTGTTTCTTTATCTATTACATTCCATCCTAAGTGACCTTGATCTGAAACTGTAATTTGTTTTTAGTTTCCTCTCACTGTCTCCCCCATGCTTTCTTGAACCGTGGCTCAGTCAACTTACAGTTGTAAATAAAAACATCAGATATATATGGGTGCCTTTGAAGATTATTTTCATGAAGAATTACGTAAGTCTTCTCTGTTTCTCTGTCTCACTCTCCACACACAGGGGCACACACATTTCAGCACAGAGACCATCTCTCGCCCCTGTCACAGAGATCCTACACAAAGTGAATTAGGGTAAAAGAAGAAAGAATGATTTGCTCCCTGCGGCTGAGCATTAGCAATGCTGTGTTGAGAATCATGCCCAGAAAGGAGTATTTCCCATTGATTGCAAAAACGCATAATAGCTATTCATCCTTCAGACATCCAGCCAAAAAAGAGGATTTAAATGCATTAAGTCAGGAAGTGTTATTTTATTTGGCTTTGGTTTGGGTACTCTATTTTTTTCAATAATAATAATAGTAATGAGGAAAAAGCCTTTATCATAATCAGAGTACTTTAGAGCTGGAGACGTAAAATTTAAATACCTCAATACAGGATAAGTTGGGCTATAGCAAGAAAATTAACGAAACAGTCTTTGGTCATTCAGCTAGTGAAAATTAAGAAGATAGTTCTAAGTGTCATCTCTCAAATTGTGTCACACACTATCAATTACTTAAATCTCCCTCCCAGACTGGGTTGTTCCATGCTAAGGTAATCTCTGACTTTTGAGATATTGTGGGAGGACAACAGTGTATGTGAGTAATATAATTTGAAGAGACAACTGATCTTATCCCCAATATGCTTTGAGGAATGCTAAGAAATAGAGTATGCTATTTTGGGTCTTGATTATCTGAAACTTTGGGAGCATATCTTATGCATTCTACTAATTCATCTCTCTACAAATTCACATCTCTAATAAGTCTCTAATAAATAGACTAACATTTGCTACAGGGAATACATTGCAAGAGTTACCTGGATATATAGTCTGTATTATCCATTCTACAACATGTAATAATATGTAGATTTTATCTTGTTGATGTAAAATAAAGTTTTAGTTCATTTGCCCCATTTTCCTCTGCACTAACTATCTGGTCAGCATGAACTGCTGGCTTTGCAACTAGAACTTTTGCCACCAGATTCTCAAATTGCAGACAAGGCAGAAGCAACCATAGCAAATGAATAATCCTGCGAGAATTCGTTCCAGCTTGGTCTGTCAAAATGCAAGCACGATAAACAAATAGTCAGGACTGCCCATGTTACTAGCCCTAAATGTGGCTTTTAAATTTTTAATATAGTGATGACAATTTGTGACATAACAAAAAATACATCGAATTCAAATTTTAAGCAATTGACCATCAGATACGTAAAGGTCATATTTTAAACTCTCTTTTATATTATCCAAATAATATTTTGATTCATATTTAATATGAAAAATGGTTTTGAATGATATGGGATGGACAAAGAGAAATTTCTGCAGAGATTAGATAAAATACACTTATTACCAAAACATAAAGAGCATGAACTAAGGGAGAACAGCAAACTAAGTGGAGACCCCTGGGATGGAAAAAGGCCAACTGGGAAACTCAAAGAGGATTGAGAATGAGCTGTGGGACTGGCTTCCAACATTGAAATCATGGTGTGAAAAGTACTTAAGTCGGCATCCTAGATGAAATTAGCTTACGCTGTTGTAATGACATCTCTAAGAAGAGTAAGGAATTCTTACTCGTTTATTTGGATTAAATCATAACATTTAGATGGCAAAAACTTCAAAACATATGATGAGTTAATTAAAGGCCTCCTCAACTCTCATGGTTTTCTGTTTATATTTACAGATTCTGTAGGAGCACACATTGGTGGGTATTTTCCCTTAAATATAAGTATGTCTCAAACTCTTTTGCACTTTATTTTTATCACAATATACCACAGACCCGTCCACATTGTCACATAAAGAACTCCCTCATCCTTTTTGACAGTTGTGTGGTAGTCCATTATATACCATTATATATATGTGTGTGTATATATATAGGTGGATATACCATTATTTATTCAAAAATCTAATATTTCAGGGATATTTTCCTGTCACTTCCTATTACAAACATGCTTTGCTGAATAACTTCTAAAATATTGTGTATCATACCAGTTAAATGTCTCTGTAAGAGGAATTTCATTAGATGTTATCAAATTACTTTCCATAGAGTTTGAATGTTTTCTATCTGGGGTTGGTAATCTCAGGCCAGTGGGCCAATCTGGCCTTTGGCTTTCTATTTTGTGTGTGTGTGTGTGTGTGCGTGTGTGTGACCCTCAAAGAAAGAGTGGATTTTCACATTTTTAAATGCATGTCCAAAATAATAATAATAATAATAAAGAATACGTGATCAAGGCCATATGTGGTCCACAAACCAAATCAGGAGGGTTGGCTCCGTGATTTGTAGGGCCCAAGAGGAAATGAAAATACACAATGCCTCGTTTAAGGATTGTTAGTCATTCCAGTGAGGTGTTGATACAGCCTGCGTCCTCACACCTTAACCCACACGGATTGTGAATCAAAGCGGCAAAATAGGTGTAGTTTGAATATGCGTTTCCATCATGTGTGAGAGCAAAGAAGCATGTCACATCCTTAGGATCCAATTTTCTTTATTTTTCCATGGATATTCTTCATACCTCTTACCCATATAACTGTTGCACCATAAATATTTTTCATTGTATATATAGTAGATATTTATAATCTTAAAAACATTGTTTTCTGTTGATGTGATGAATTTAAAATATTTTCCAATGTTCTTATTTATCTTTTGGCTTTAATTTCATTATTTTTCCCAAGTGAATTTTTCTTACATGTTTCATGGCTCAAATTAATCAGTGTCTCATCTCTTTGGAGTTTTAATTCATACTTTGCAACCCCAAAATTATATGTATATGCATACATGTGGTTAAATGTTTTTCTTCAAAAATTGATGAGTTCTTTTTTTCTTTGGCTGAGGAAGATTAGCCGTGAGCTAACATCTGTGCCAATCTTCTTCTACTTTATATGTGGGTCACCACCACAGTGTGGCTGATGAGTGCTGTACGTCTGCGCCCAGGATCCAAACCCTTGAACCTGGGCCACCAAAAAAGAACACACTGATCTTATCTACTACGCCACAGAGCCAGTCCCAATGGGTTCATTTTTATTGATTAAGTCTTTGAATACCTGATCTTCCTGGAATTTATTTGGATATTAGGTATGAAGTGGAGTGTTATAGACTGAATTGTATCCTCCTAAAATTTGTCTTAACCCCCAGGACCTCAGAATGTGACTGTATTTAGAGATGGGTCTTTAAAGAGGTGATTAGGTTAAAATGAGGTCATTAGGATGAGCCCTAATCCAGTATGAATGGTGTCCTCATAAAAAAAAGGAGATCAGGACACAGACACACACACAGAGGGAGGACCACATGAAGACACAGGAAGGAGACAGCTGTCTACACAACAAGGAGAGAGTCCTCAGGAGGAGCCAGCCCTGCACAAACCTGGATCTCTGACTGTCACCTTCCAGAACTGAGAGAATAAATTTCTGATGTTTAAACTGCCTGATTTTGGTATTTTGTTATGGCAGCATGGATAAACTAATACCTGGGAGTTTATATAGAGAGCATACTTATTCAGTGAGTCCAGGAATATTTACTGAAAAACCTATATTTCCCTACTCATTAGAAATAGCACTTTACAAGTAATCAAATTCTAGTGTTATCTGAGTCTATTACTGAGCATTCTCTTCTGTTTCACTGATTTGTCCATTTAGCAAAGAGATAATGTCACATTGTTACAACTTCAGCATACATTGTAATATCTGATAAGGCTAGCTTTGACTAATTATTCCCTACGAAAATTAATATTTCTCTTTGTATTTGTTTTGTTTTTTTACGTATAAACTTTAGAATTATTTTTCCTGGTTTTAAGCAAATATCCTAAATATTTTTAAAAGTGTTTAGGAAGACTTGACAATCTTATGGTTTTGAATTTTCCTGTTGAAGTCTTAGTATTAATCCCATTTTTGTCTTCCTTTTGGCTCTCAATGGTTTTCTCAATTTCTTTGTATGTAGATCACACTTGTTCCTCAGGTTTTATTCCTAGATATGATACTTTCGGTGTTCCTGGAATTTATTTTGATATTAAATATAAAGTTTATATTGTATTCTACCTTGTTTGTATATATGATGTCAAATTTTAAACAATTAATTTTCTTTTAATTAGCAATAATATATATTTTTTAAAGATGTTATTATTCTTTTTTCTCCCCAAAGCCTCCCAGTACATAGTTGTATATTTTTAGATGTGGGTCCTTCTAGTCGTGGCATGTGGGATGCCAACTCAGCATGGTTTGATCAGCAGTGCCATGTCCATGCCCAGGATCCAAACTGGGGAAACCCGGGGCTGCCAAAGTGGAGTGCGAGAATTTAACCACTCGGCCACAGGGCCGGCCCCTGCAATAATTTTTAAATGTGTTTTTTTTTTTAGGCTTTTTTTTTTTTTTTGGTGAGGAAAATTGGCCATGAGCTAACATTTGTTGCCAATCTTCCTCCTGTTTTATTTTCTCCCCAAAGCCCCAGCACATAGTTGTATGTCCTAGATGTGAGTCCCTCTAGTTCTTCTGTGGGGGACGACACCACAGCATGGCTTGAAGAGAGGTGCATAGATCTACACCCGGGATCGAAACGGATGAACCCCAGGGCCACCAAAGCAGAGCAGACGAACTTAACGACTATGCCACTGGGCCAGCCCTTTAAATGATTTTTGAGTTTTCCAGATATATAATCACATCACTTACAGAAAACATCCTTTTGCTCTCTGTTTTCCAATTGTTATAACTCATAACTCATATCAAAAGCACTTGATACACTGAACAACAATGTCCAATAAGATTGTTTAAGCAAAGAAATAAGTCAAAGGAAAAAGGATGTCAAATACAGGTGGAAACTGTTAAATACAGGTGGTCAAGATATTTGCAGGGGTATTGTCAGTCAGAGCGTCTATTTTGGTAAGATGATATTTAAACATGATAAAATGATTTTGCTTGCCAATGGATATTTGGAGTGGGTCATGCAAAGAGAGGGAAATAATCTTCAGAATATCAAGGTGGGTGGTCTCAACTAGTGAGACCCTCTGTTCTAATCCTACAACATCACGCAAAAACAACTCCCCAAGCGCCCACCTCAAATCCAGACCACCTACCACCCAGTTTTACTTCGCAGCCTTCAGAAGTGGCTGTGAACTAGGCATAGTGTCTACACAAGACAGCAAGCTCGGAAGAGGGAACACCGCTCGGGAAGAAATGGATGAAAGTTTGCTAATGATTCAACTGAACAAAACACAAAGGTTACATTTTGTCATTTGTTCCTGTGATGTTTCGACTATTCAGAAAATCAACCACAGAGAAAGTGGTAGGTATATAGTATAATAAAATCAATATTATTAATCTTCTCTCAGAAATATAGCATGGGCCAGTAGATAATTATCAAATCTAACAATCAGTGGTTTATCTGCCATCTCTCTATCATCTATCATCTATCTATCCACTATCTGTATGTCTCAGACAAGGGAAAACACGCTAGACAGCAATCCTCTACTAGCACTGACCATTGTGTTACCTGGGACGCTCTTTAACAAATGCCAATATCTGGGACACATCCCATAATGCTTTGGTTTCATTGATCTGGGGTGAATTCTGGGCATGAGAACTTTAAAAACTGAACAAGCATTTCTAATACGTGCCACATTAGGGAACTGCTGTTCCAAGGAATCCAGCCCATGTGTTGGGTTCTCTTGTATTGACAATCCCAACTTGAACTGCTCTGTCTTGCTTCTCGAGGTCTTGAAGAACCTCTTACACCTCAGCCATGCTTATTCCATACTTTCTAACTCTCTGTGCTTGGGTTCTGCATTAGCAACCTAAAACATACTTGTCCGTACACTAAGAATGGGTTCCTGTTCTTATTTTATCAGGATGCTTGGAAGTTGAAATTCTGTTCTGGATTGGGGCCATCTGCTGGCCCTCCTCTTGGGTATCCAAAACTTATACCTGTATTATTAAGTAATACTTTATCCTTGATTCTGCATGAATCTCACCTCCTCTCACCTACCTATTAAGACAAGGACCCTAGAAGTCAATTATTTGTGAATTTCATCTTTTGTCCGCAAACATCCTTCCCAGCGGTCTTTTTTCTTCCAGACTTGACTTTTTCCATTTCATGCACCAGAATCCATTTCCCCCAACTCCAGTAGCTAAGTCTGCTTCCATCACATTCATGCTAATGTGTTCAGTTCTACTGCAATGAATATGGCTAGGACCAGGGATGTCTAAGATGCGGCAGAGGGAAGCACGTGATACAGGATCACAGATGGCTATAGATGATGTTATGGCAGCAATGGAATGTTGCAAAATAGAATGAATGTGGTTACGTAAATTAGAAGTTTTATAATTCTCTAAGGAAGAACATCAGGGACTCATATTTCAATCTGTGTAATATTTTTATAAACAGCATGCATGGACGATATTCCTCAGTTGGGCAGTTAGAAAAACGGGTAGGTGTCTGCTAATTTTCATGTATTTGCAAAAGTATTCTCACCAAATGACCAGCTTCTCATCTGCACATAAGAAAACCTACAGTATAAGAGGCAGCTTGCAAATTTTTCTCTTCCTTCTCATTTTTCTCTTCTTTAAATCTAAGTCTTAGCCAGCCATGAAAATGAGACGAGCTTAAATCTAACAGTTGAACAATTTGAAATCATTTAAAAATATTTAGGTCAAATGCTTATCTTTTAACGGATTAAAATCTCTATTAAAGGAGGCCATGTAAGGACTATTAACGTGAGAACCTCATTTCCAAGTCACACTATGGAAGCCTAAAGTTAATTGTGTCTGTACCTGCTCCCTGCCACAATGCTAAAATCCAGAATCTTTACGACTGCAAGCAAAATATTTTTCTCCCATGATGCGAGAAAGGGGCTAAGGAACCAGAAAGGCAGGAAAATTGAATTGACATAATTCTCTACTTAATAACAAATTTCTAGGGACAGAAGGACTTATAGAATTTTGTCAGATTGAGATTTATTTTGAATATAAAGAGAAAAGTAATCCATGTGCAAATAATGGGACATTACAGAATAAGAAGTTGAATTCTTTTGCAAGATTTAGGACGCATTTATGCTTTCTGTTTTATGACAGAATGACAAAAGAACTTTGTCTCAATGATATTAACGTATTTACTTTAGTTTTAATCTATCTGAGGTCCAAAATCTAACCTAACAAATACATGTTTATTTAACTAGTGAAATTCAAGTATGCTGATGGCCTATCCTCTCTTCTAATCTAATTTTAAGTGTCTTAAACAGGCTTCAGTCAGTGAATTAGTTTACGTCAAATTGGCATGGACTTTTAAATGCCAGCTACATGGTCATCCAATTCACAACTGGACCTGCATCTAAGCTGTCCCCAAGGGCATCATCAGTGGTCAGTGGAGGCATGATGGTGTTGCCTCTCATTCACCCCCTTGTCACCTTGGAGGGATTGCATTAAATCACCTTCCAGAGTTTTTCTTATGCATAGTATAATTATAGGGTGTCTATTTAAGCCCAAATCCCTCGCTGTTCATATTTGTTAATTTAATTAGACAAAATAAAACAAAACAAAGGAAAAAAGAAAGTTTTAAAAAGGAAGAATACCATGTATTCCAATTTGGGGATAAAATGTTTAAAATATAAATGCCTGAGGAAGTGATCAATGGTGCTTAACTCACACAGATTAATTGTACATGTAAATTATGCTACAGGTATTTCCGGCTTCTTAATAGTCAAGGAAGAGAATAAAAAAATAACCATAAAAATGACATTTACCCTCCTGTTAGCCCTGATATTATATGACCAATTAGATATCCTCCGGTTAACTGTGTGCTGGTTTCCTAGATCGAAGTTGTATTTGCACCTCCTCCTCCTCTTCCTCCTCCTCCTCCTTCTTCCTTTCCTTTCTATCGCTATGTTTACATTAAAAAGTGGACATCTCTCAAAAAGAAAATAACGGTTTTCCATTGCTTTCTTGAATATTGCCTATTGCTGAAGTGGACAAGTGGTAAAAGTCACATTTGAGTTTTTCCAGGACCAAATCCCCAGGGCTTTGACCTGTCCTAGTGCTGCCTAGTTACAATGCCTTTGGGATCTCCCAGGAGGTGTAAATGAGTGGGGTTGCTGTGGGTCTAGCCAATGAGACATCCTGATAGACTATTCAAAAATGTCAGTTGAGTGTTCCTAGCTGCATGCGATAGAGAATTGAAAAAGACCAATGAGCTGCAAGAAGGAACAGCTCAGTAACAGCTCATTCATAAGTAGAATTTAGAGCAAATAAGGAGGGTTCGGGAATTGCTGGGTTGGAAATAAAATTGCCTCTCATGCTTGGTTTCCCCAGCTTGCCTCTTCACTGGTCTTCAGTCCCTGCACCTGCCATTGGCTACCCCACTAGATGATAAGGGACAACTTGACCAGCCACCACGCTTTCCCTGCCAACAGCCTGGAGCACATCAGTGAGATAGGAGACCATCAAGCTACCAGCTGATCACCAGCTGACTTGGACACTTGGCCTGGCCCAATAGAGTTCAAGTGAACCGGCCCGGACTCAGGGAAATGCCCAGTTGGCCACAGAATAAATAGAGGCTGGTGAATAAAAAAACTGATGCAACCAAAAATTTGAGGTAAGTCCCTTGATACTCATATGGAATGTTGTCCCTGAGTTGTTGACTTCCAGGCCTGAAAAGTTGATAAAATAAAATGGGCTGGCAACTCCTCTTCCTGATCCCAATCGTTGAGGTTCCACAAAGGCAAGCAGCAAGATATCAATTCTCAGAAACAGACGTATAAATGTGAAACACTTTGTGAGCAAGAACATATCTGGGACACAGTGTCTATGGAAAAACACAGTCCAGAGTGTACAAGGAATAGGACTCTGGGTACAGGAGAGGGGGGAAAAGATTTGCCATGGGGTCCTTTTCTCTCCATCAGTGTCCTCAGTGTCTTACAGTGTCCAGGTGCTCCCATCTTGAGGAAAGGAGTCATGATTGCCTCTCCAGCTCTGTCCTGGGATGATGAAGACAGGATGCAAGTCTGCCCAGAAAGGGTAGCTGGTGGAACCAGAGGGAGGTAAAAGGCATAAAGGGTGGCTAAGAGTGGACCCCTGCCTCTAAAAATAGGTTACTGGCCTTGCTAACTGATACCGACTCGAAATATGAGCTTACAGGGAAAAGCAAAAAGTGTATAGAGCACGTACATGTCTAAAACAGAAAAATAAAGAGGCCCAACTTACACAAGACGAGGTAGATAGCAGGAACAGATAAAGAGGAATACAAAAAATCAAAAATAGCCTAAAAACAATGAGATGATATAGGTAACATGAAGTAGAAAGAAAAAACTGTTATAAAGAAAAAAAAAAACTCAATCATGATCATGAGAACTACTGGAGGAAAAAATGTAAAGCCATTGAAATAAGCAAATCAGTGACAAGGACATTGACCGGCATCGCAGATGTAGATTTCGGTGGATTCTGGAGCTGGAAGGTCTGTGGGAGCACTTCCTGCTCTGGCATCTGAGCTCACCGGCTGGGCTGCCGGCCTCACTGGCAGCTCACGCTTTTCTTTTGTTGATGGTCTGCTGATAGGTTCCTCCTCTTTGCACCAGGAATGCCTTATATATACTAGATATTTTTCACGTGCTTCTAGGACGTGTGTTGCTTTTTGTCTGCAGTGTGTAAGGTTGGATGTTAGCTTTAGAAAGAATGACCTTCCACATGTTTCACAGCACCACCTTGACCGAATGTGTGCCTGACCACAGAAGCCTGCTGGTCCCGCGACCATGGTGGGTAGTTCCACAGCCTGCCTTCACATTCTCTCATTGCAAAGCCGCGTATAAATAAAACATGAATAAATACATAAATGCACATTTCTTGAAAATATTACTAACATGGGTACAGAAAGGCAATACAGACTTACAACAATTTAAAAGTGAGAAAGACTTGTTTCAATTTGTCTTTTTCTTTCCCATTTCCACATCGACATGAAAGTTATATTATGAATGCATGTCAAGGAATTTCTAACATTGCAAAGCTGTGCACAGTGAGAAATCAATCACAGAACATCACTTAGCATATGGAGCAATGTTTTAATGTTTTTCACAACTAATAAAAGTAATTGTTTGTTTCTCAGTAGAAATTTCAACGTGATGCTGAACTCAGATTTTAATATACTTACGGCTGCAAAATGCTTCAGTTACTAACGTGCGCTTGGGGCCAAACGTAACTTAATAATGGTGTTCTGATTTTGGTTAAAAACAATTGTTCAAAAGGCTTTAGAACAGATAGCACTGGAACAACAGAGCTGTTCAGAGCTGCTTAGAAATCTAATCTCTTAAATCATTGGGAAAAAAAATATTTAAAGGAATAAAATATATTTATGTTTAAAATAATGAGAAAACTAAGAGATGAGTCAACTGTGCACAATGAAAAACAGAAACCAAAGAAAATATGCAGATTTTGTGATCTTTTTTTAAAAAAAGAGTTTTTTATGTATAAATCTTAAATTAGAGAAAATTCTATTAAGAACCATTTAACCCTCAGCAATGGTGACAATCGATAGCTATCTAATTGGTGTCTTTATAAAGTCTCTTCAGTAATATTTACCTAAAGACTTTTCAGATATGTACGCATTTTTCTTTAATTTAGTCATTCCTTGCAAACCAGTTACTTTTCATGCCCAAACACAGGCCGCCCTACAAACTTGGACACTATAGTTTGGCTAAATAACTTCCATCCTCAGATTGGGAGAATTATAACTGATGTAAACATTATTCTATACTACGGGCTATTTTCTTCACATCCTTAAAATCTGTTTGGAGTTCCATTATTGAAGAAAGGAAAATTAGCCAGTTGCCTCTGCTGAGTATGTCCTATAAATTAATCTTTTACTTTTTCAAGATTTTCTTTCTATGCATAAGGGAAGCCAGTTTCTATGCTTATCTACATATATTTCCCCATGCCACAATTGCTTTTGGTAATTTGATAGTTACTTTTTTCTCTTTTTCCCTGAAAGCAGTGCATATTCCTTAGTCAAAATGTCTAAGTGCCTGTGAGCTGAAGAAAGAAGCGATGTATAAAGGAGTTATTGATTCTGCTAACAAAATAATTACAAAGGCACTTAACATTTAGAAGAGGGGCTTATTGTCCTGGCATTCAAGGGATTAATTCTATAATCTTATTGCCAGTCTCAAGCAGGCCGCATCACCTGAGGCTATGTTTTAGCAGCAGTTCAGAGATGAGAAAAGGACTGAGCCAGCTTATGGCCCTGGTCTTATTGTAAAAGTCCTGTGGTCCGCACTGACGAGGAGAGACAGGTGAGACGGTAGACACTAATTCTTGCCTCCTCATCTTTTCTCATTTGGTTTCTTAACAAAGGAAGTTTAAATCCATCTTTGTGAAACCTGAGCAGGCCTCTTTATGACAGTTCTGGCCTCATTAACATGTTGATCCAGCTTACTGGTTCAGTTTGTTTTTGAAAATGATCATTAGTAGCTATCATATTCAGTGGTTCAAAGTGAATTTGGGGGAAAAGATCCTTACGATCTTAGAAAGACGTATGTTATTTACCCCAATCTTTTTAAAATAATTGCTTTAAGTTCCATATTAATTGACATTCCAATAAGGCAGGAAATAAAGATTCAATTTTCTGTATTAACATCTTGCTGATTTTTAATATAAAAGATTTATAAAGAAACACTTGCTCAGTAAAACATATCTCGTAATTACATCCTAAAAAAGTGCAGTGGTGACACCTTCAACACAGAATTAATGCTATTGCGATGCTTGTTATTGATTTGTATAATGAGGAACATCATAAGCATTATTGATTTTCCCTTTATATTCCAAATAAAAATGTTCCTCCAATATTAGAAAGTCCCCTTAATGAGTGATTGATAAGATCCTCAACAGAATCCACTGTGTTTTCACCCGCTTCTCCTTCTGGCTTCTAGATGAAGCAGCCAAGGGAATGGCTTGAAATCAAGGACGAAGAATTTACAAAGGGGGCATTATCTGCTGAGGGAGGTTTTGAAAGTGTCTTTACTGAAAATATTAATAAATGAAGGAAATTTACAATGGTGAATGATGATTATCATAAAATTGGTTAAGTGGAGTGTGTTAAATGGTGGCCTCCAAAAAGGTGTGTCCACATCCTCACACACAGATCCTGTGAATATGACTTTATTTGGGAAAAAGGGTCTTTGCAGCTGTGATTAAGGTAAGGAGCTTAAGCTAAGATCATTTTGGATTATCCAGGTGGCCCTAAGTCCAATGATAAGTGTCCTTATCAGAGACAGAAGAGAAGAACACCTGGACACTCAAAGATGAGGAGGAAATGAGGTCAAGGAGGCAGAGATTGGGGTGACGCACCCAAGAGCCAAGGATGCCTGGGGCCACCAGAGGCAGGAAGAGACAAGGAAGAGTTGCCCCCCTACACACACCATAGGGCGCAGGCTTAATGACGCCATGGTTTTGGACTCCTGGACTCCAGAACTATGAGATAATCAATCTCTGTTATTTTAAGCTATCTGGTTTGTGGTAATTTGTTCTGGCAGCCACGGTAAACTAATACAGGAAATGGTCTCCGTAAGTTGGAATGCCCGGTGAGATAGAAGGACCCTCTGAAGAGCCAGTAAGAGGCTTCCAAGACAGCTCTGCATTGTCTTGAATTCGCCAAGATCGTCTGTGTGTGGGTCTTGCAGAAAAAATACAAACAAATTGGAAAACAATTTGATTTTGCCTGTACACGTGGGAGATTTCATTCAGAAGATGCTTTAACAAGACTGATCAGGAAAAGCGGAAGGCTGCAGTTTACATGGAAGGAAAACTAACACTGTCACTTAGGCTAGTATGCACACACCAGCAGAACCCAGACAGCCTCTTCCCATCAGAAGCCCTACATGGGAAGTCAAACGAAAACCAAGAGGTGGCTTGTCGAGTGTAAAATCGGAACAAAGGAGATTACTTAGCACATCTTATTATTTAATGACACTCAAGCTAAATAGCCCAAAACATCTATTCCACTATAGAGATTTTATTGCCAATAAAATTAGAATACTGAAAATCCATTTTTTAAGGTTCTCCTCTTTTGATGTCACTAGAAATATTTGCTTCTGGGAGTTTTATTCTTTATTTCTCTTTCTTCTTCTTTTTTAATGCCCTCAATGCAAACTCCAAGACTCCTTTCTATGGACACATCCACTCTTTTGACATGTGGTTGCCGTAATCAGGCCCTGATAAGTCTTACTAGTCTGCGAGACCATTTAGAGTCTTAAAGTGCCTTCACGATTTTTCTGTTCCAATCCATTAGAAGTTAATTTTAGAGGTGACCCTTCAGAGGGCTTCTTTCCCCTCCTCACCCTGCGCTTGCACACACCTCATCGCAAACTCTTGTGGGTTGGCAGGCTGTATTTTCCATCTGCGAAGGTGCCAATGCTTCTGACATTCCTCTTATCGGTACCCATCACTAATCTGAACCCAAAGTCACAAAATTTTGTAGATAAAATTAAATTGGATGGAAAAGGTAGCTGACCTTCAGATAAAGTCACTTTCAAGAATCCCAGTTAGATGTGACAAAATGACAAAATAAAAATGTAAGGCTGCTCCAGAGGGAGAGCTGATAAACGGCCAGAAAAGAAACTTCCTTCTCTAAAATTATTAAGTCTTTGTTATCCAGAGAAAAATAATCATGTATTAAGTCAAATGTTCTCTGAACATTTCCTACTTTGAAGGAGGAACTACGTTTTACCAGGAAAAAAACAACTTCAGCTGGAACACAGTTCATGCCATTCACAAGAGACATTGAAAGGCGGGTTCATAAAAGGCCAAATATTAAATACGTGATGAAAACTTGAAATTAAGTTTTTGTTTTCAAAGAACTTCTTTGGCTGCTGTATTTACTATATTCTGGTTCAGTAATTATTCTGAATTTACCATATAAAACACTTTCAATTACAGCTTTAGGGTGAAGTGACTACTTAGTGTGCATACAAATTGAAAATCCCAACTTCCTCTATTCTAATGCCTTTTGCTGATGAAAATGCAATTCTTATTTTTAGGTTTCAGAAGATGGAAGTTGTAGTCAGAAAAATTGCTAGACTGTGGTCGCCGTTCCACTTAAATTAAATGAAACCCTATTTATTCCTCAACTAAATTGGTTGTCACAAGTATCTACCAGCATATCAGACACAAACTCCTATTTCCCCCACATACCTAACCATTTTTGGTGACATTTCCAATCAGTGGTTAGGTATAAGGGCACAGAGATGTGCTAAGTTATTAAATGACAATGCATTAATTCAGGGTCTCCTTAGAAAGCGGTCACAGAATTTTCCTCCTTCCAGATTAGCAGTTCAGATAAAATGGCCTAGATTTCCTGGAAATGCATTTTTTTGGGAAATCTCACTCACACACCAAAACATAGACACATACACATTCAGGGTCCAAATTCTCCAGTCTAGGCTCAAATCGTGCTTATTAGGGTTGTATATACATATGTATATGATATGTATATGATATCATATATATATATACACACACACATATATATTTAGTTTTATTGAGGTACAATTGACATACAAAAACTTGCACTCATTTCATATACACATCTTGATGAGTGTGGACTTAGGCATACACCCCTGATATCATGGCCACAGTCAAGGTATAAAACCTATCCACCACCTCCAAAAATGTCCTTGTGTTCTTTTGTGTTGTGTGTGTGTGTTTTGTGGTGAGAACACTTAACATGAGATCTATCTTCTCAACACGTTTTAAAGTGCACAATGCAGTATTGCTAACTATATGCAGCATGTTGCACAGTAGATTTCTGGAGCTCGTGCATTGTGCATAACAGAAACTTTATACACGTTGAGCAACTTTCCACTTCCCCCACCCCAGCCCCTGGCAATGCCCTTCTCCTCTCTGCTTCTGTGACTTTGACTATTTCAGATCCTCACGTAAGTGGAACCATGCATTATCCGTCTTTCTGTGATTGACTTATTTCATTTAGCCTACGGTCTTCTAGGTTCATCCATGTTGTCACAAATGGCAGGATTTCCTTCTTTGATGACATCAAACCAAAAATCTCCTGCACAGCAAAAGAAGTAATCAATAGAGTGAAAAGACAACCTATGCATTAAGAGAAAACTTTTGCAAACCGTCTTCAGATATGGGGTTAGTTCTGAACTATAAAAGGAACTCCTACAATTCAATAGTGAAGAAACAAATAGGGCCTTTTAAAACAAAGAGCAAAGGGCTTGCATTTACATTTCTTCCAAGAATACATACTAATAGCCATACTATTATGGCTGAGAGACCTACTGATAGCCACTAAATACATGAAAAGATACTCAACATCACTAATCATCAGGGAAATGTAAATCAAAACCACAATGAGATATCACCTCACACTTCTTAGAATGGCTATTATCAAAAACACAAGAGACATCAGATGTTGGTGAGGAAGCCGGCTCCGTGGCGCGGCAGTTAAGTGTGCACATTCTGCTTCGGCGGCCTGGGGTTCGCTGGTTTGGATCCCGGGTGCTGACATGGCACTGCTTGGCAAGGCATGCTGTGGTAGGTGTCCCACATATAAAGTAGAGGAAGATGGGCACGGATGTTAACTCAGGGCCAGTCTTCCTCAGCAAAAAGAGGAGGATTAGCAGCAGTTAGATCAGGGCTAATCTTCCTCAAAAAAAAAAAATGTTGGTGAGGATACAAAGAAAAGGGAACCCTTGTGCAGTTGGTGGAATATAGGAAAACAGTAAGGAGGTTCCTCAAAAAATTCAAAATGAAACCATTATAGGATCCAGCAACCCCGGCTCTGAGTATTTATCCAAAATAATTTAAATTAGCATCTTGAAGAGATATCTTCACTCCCATGTTCCCTGTAGCATTATTCAAAATAGCCAAGACCTGGAAGCAACCTAAGTGTTTGTTGATGGATGATTGGATAAAGAAAATGTGATATATAAAAACAATGGAATATTATTCAGCCTTCAAAAAGAAGGATTATGTTTCTTAAAGACTTGAGTCTATTGAAGCCAACTATAGCACATTACTTTCTAGAAGAAAGTTTAAACGTGCTTCAATCATCAGACTTTCGGATGCTTCAGACTATGTGTACCATGGTCTAGAGTAAGAACATAAGGGTCCCTTAAAGGTTTTTCTAATAATAAAGGCAAAGATTGTGGACATATGGATCTTATCAAATAAGTCAGTTGTCTGTTATCACAATAGTGCTGCACAAGAAACAACCACAAAACCTCAGTGACACGGTAATACACCCGTGGGCAGTCCCCATGGTCTAGCCAGCTCGAATGTCTGATCGTTGTCTGTAACACACACTTCTTTCATCCTCCTCTAGGACCAATGGTATAGCTTAGGGGTGTCTTTCTCATGATGATGATTGTTGTTAAGAGTGAGTGCAAACCCAATTGCACAAATGCTTTTCCAGCATCTTCTTGCAAAATATTTGCTTGACCAAAGTTAAGTCCTATGCCTGAGGCCAGATTTAAGGTGTAAGTCATGGCAATGCTCCACGACAAAAGTCAGGGATACTGGGAAATGCCAGTGTTTTTCTATGTAACATAGTCTAGTCTACATGGCTTCTATCTACTCACACACACACACACACACACACCCTCCCTGTGTTGCAAAAATGAGTTGAGGGGACTGGATTCTGTGTTTGTTCCTAATCTGAATTGCTGCTTATTTACCTGTTTACATTGTGAGAATATTTGCCAGCCCCCTTTTCCAGGAAGCAGAACTTTTTGACCACAAAAACTGACTGAGAAACCACAGCTCAAGTGGACAAACTATAGATCATTTCGATTTTCTGTAACTTCTTGAAGGACACTGTCATCTCTTCAGAGAGCTTCCGTTTTAATCTATGCCCTGAAATTGGACTCAATAATCTCAGATGAAGCATTTGACAAAATTCAAACCCCATCCATCACAAAAACTCTTAGCAAACTAGACACACAATAGACTTTCACAATTTAAGAAACATCATCCATGAAAGTCCCACAGCAAACTGCATACTTAAGGGTGCAAGATTGAGTGCTTTCTACATATGATTGGGAACCAGAGGAGCATGTCTATTCTGACTATCCCTATTCGACATTGTTCTGGAGGCTGAAGCCAATGGAATAATACAAGAAGACATATGAAGGGCATGTGATCAGAAATGAAGAAGCAAAAAATATATATATCTCTATATATATTTATTTCATGACTGAAAGAATCAAAATAATTTAGCTGCAAACTCTATTAAAATTTCTTTATAAATTCAATGCAGTCTCAAAGGCCTGACAGTCTTCATTTAAATATAAATTAACATAACAGTATTGGAACTTATGTCAACACTCAAAAAGACCCAGACCCACCAGGACTTGACAGCAATGAGGTGTGGCCACTTCTTTCCCACCCGGCTGGAAACAGGAAACCTCGGACTGCCAGCAGTCCTCAGAATGCCCGAGGCCCCACCAGTCTAGAGGGAAGGATGCAGAAATGGGGGCCAGATACATTGCAATCTTTGAGAAGGGCAAAATCAATCGCATTTTGATCTTTCATGAAAACAGAGGTTAAAATAAGAATCCAAAGAGAAGTTAAACCAATATAGAGTTCCAAAATGTCCTTTGATAGAAAATACGTCTTAGAAAAAGTACTTTCTCTAAAAAAGCAAAACCTTAAAAGTTATATTCTAAATATAGACATCAGAAGTGGGTTTTTTAAAAGCACCAGAGATGGTCTATTATGTGGCGATTTCTTCAGAAATAGAGGATTAAATATTGATGCCCAATCAATAGATAAAGCACCTTGGTGACAAGTTAAGTGATTTTAAATTGGACTTTAGACCATAATACAAAGTCCTCCTAAAGTCCTTGTTCAGTCGGCTCTAACTACAGCATTTGTTAAAAATGGTTTTCATTTTGAGGTTTAGTGGAAAATCAAATATTTGATTCAGCTCTTAGAATGCCTTTCTTGAAAGAGTTGGACTTTTCCATCATTAAGGATAAACCCGTGTTCCTTTTCTTCCTTGCAGTGTCAGTTTTGCGGGAGTGATATCCAGTGTGTGACACACAATGCAACCATGGAGCATATGCCACCAATAAACAAAAGAGCCTTGCATTTGTAATTAACAGTGGGATCCAGCACCATCTTGAAATAAACACGACACATTACAACATAAATGCCACTCATGGCTCCAGAGGCAATCATTTCCTAAAAGGGCCCTGCAGTAGAAAGTCAGTCCTCCATCATTTTGTTTTTTCCAAACCCATAGGGATTCTGAAAATGATTTGTGTGTGTAGCTTTTTATGAGCTGTGCCCCAGATCCTAACCTCGGACTCCCATTAAAATATTTACTCATCCATATAAAAACAGAAGAATTGTGGGTTCTTTCCTAGAAGTAGTCCCAAGTTATCACTGTCAGAAAACTGAAAACTAACTTTTGGCATCAACTGTATCCAAAAGGAGCAGAAATCATGAAGTGGCAATGAGGATAATAAAAAGGCTTTGTGTTAAAAGCGAACACAGGGGATTAATTTCATATGCTTATTTGTTGGAGGAGGGTCAGATTGTAGTCCACATAACCAAACATTAAGACTCCTATAAATACAATTTTAGCGGAAAAAAAATATACATATACACACGTACATATATATATACACACACACGCAGTGTGTGCAGACATGCACCACATAACAACTTTTTGGTTAACAACAGCTTGCATATACCAAGGTGGTCCCATAAGATTAGTAGCATGTAGCTTAGCTGTATAGAATGCTACACCATCTAGGTTTGTGTAAGCACACGCTATGATGTTTGCACAAGGACAAAATCGCCTAATGACACATTTCTCAGAATGTATCTCCATTGTTAAGTGACACAGGACTCTATAATGGCATGTATTCTCCTGGGACATCCTCCAGAAAAGCTTTCCTGCCTCTCCCCTGCCCACAGCAGATGTTTCTTCACACACCTGTTTCACCATCCGGAAGCCACAATGGGTTCAGCAAAGAACACAGCCAACTACATGATTGGACTGTCCTTGTTGTTTTATTTTTGTTGTAGTAAGAACACTTAACATGATATCTATCTTCTTAACAAATGGTTAAGTATATAGTAAATATACTTAATATAGTAATGTGGATCAGTTTCAATATGCAACGTCACACACAACAATGAAAATAACAAAGATATTTCTATTAAAATCAGAAATAGGGCAAAGTACATAGGATATATGTAATTATATTTCAGTCAAAATCTCGAATGGCCTTTATTTGGAAATTTGACAATATAATTACACATTTCTTATGCAATAATAAGACAATAATCAAGGAAACATGGAATAAAGATAATGAAAGAGGAATTTTATGGCCAGATATTTCACAAGTTATAATAAGTTCTAAAGTAGTACTAATTCAAGAACAGACATATCAATGGAGGAGAACAAAAATCCTAAAAATAGACCTATTTAAAGGGATATTTGATATATGATGACTGAAATTTCTGATAATTTAGTAGTATGCCTCATTAATAGATGCCACTACGATAATTAGTTCACATGGAAAAACTTGGCTGTGTAGTTTTCTCACGTAATACCTGAGCATAAATTATAGATGGAAGCAGTATTTAAATTTAAAAAGAACCCATGAAAACATTCTGGTAGTATACTTGAATCGTTGTAATAATTTTGAATGAGGTAGGCAAATTTTTAAATGTCAAAATATTTAAGAGAAAAATAGAATTGATACATAAAAACACCGCTGCATATAAAACCACAAAAATATAAAGAAACTTTTTAAAATAGGAAAAATGTTTCGAATTCTAATAAAAACTAACTTGTGTCCTCTTATATAAGGTCTTACACAATACAAATTAACAACAAAAATGTACCACGGCAACAAGGAAACATTGAAAAATAGTATGTAAAATATGTTTTAAAATAACCATTTAAATATAGGAAAAAAAACGTTTAGCTTTATTGGAGAATGCCTACTGAATTTTGTCTAAGGGACAGTTGTTAAAATCGCCAACTACGATTGTGCTTCTGTGATTTCTTTTAGTTCTGTCCAACTTTGCGTCACAGTTTTGAAGCTGGGCTTTCGCGTGCACACGCAATTCAGAAGGCAGTGTCTGCTCAACGCACGGACGCCTTTATCATTAGGAAGCACTCTGAGTCATCTGCGGTGATTGCCTTGTTTGATACCTACTTTGTTTGAAACTAAGATAACACATCAAGTTGCATTTGGACTGTCTGATTCTGTCCCAAAGTCTCAGATATTCTGTTCTGCTTCCTTTTGTTCTTTTTTTTCCTGTGCATCAGCTTGGATCATTTCCATCGGCTAGTCTCTGATTTACTCACATATCCAATTCCAAATCCAGCCCATAGCATCCTTGCTTTGCAAGCTGGAGGACCTGTTTGAGCAGTGTGTACCTGATGGCCATGAACTCTGTGTGAGTGGGTTTTTTTTTTTTTGCAAGTCCTCTTTTCAATTGTATATTTAAAAGCTATTAAAAATTCTAAGTTTCCAATGTTTTTTTTTTTTTTCTCTCAGCAGTTTAAAGAGGCTGTAGTGCTATATCAGAGTGGAAGAGAGGAATACAAATACGCATTTATTTTAATATATATGGATAGATAAATTCGACGATACATACAGATATGGGTTAACGTACAAATATCTTTCCTAGCTCTACCCACGTGGGGGCTTAGAAGCCATGACACTGTAGGAACAATGAGCACACCTAGGGCTCAATTCAAGGAACCAGCACCACTTGGAGAAATTGCTGATTCTAGCACTGGGGCAGAGAAAGTGCACGATGAGCCTGAAGACTCTCGTGGTGGAAGAGAGTGAAGAAATGCTCAAAAGCGGGGGGTGGAGGGCTGCAGTGGGGGCCTGTGCGTAATGGGAAAGCATCCCTTAGGCCAAAGCTGTAACAATGTAAGCAAACAACAGTAATAATAATAAAATAATATTGGACTAAATATTGTTCAGTGTATACTGATATAAATAAATTATGGAATATGTAAATAACATATAAATAAATAAGAAAGAGGGACAAATCCTCCTTTCAGTAGAACGTAAGTTAAAATGGTCCATATAGATTCCCCTTCCTCCATTAGGTAGTTTAATTTCCGTCTCCTTCCAAAGAATAGAGCATGGAAAGAGAAAAACGGCGACTTCACAGTGGAGAAATCTAGCAGACGCTACGTTAACCGAGCGATCAACATTAAAATCAGTGGCAAGAATTCATATTAGTATTACATACCCTCTGACATGGGGTGTATTTGTCAGAGTTCTACAGAGAAACAGCACCAATAGGAGATAGAAGGATAGATAGATGACAGATAGATAGATAGGCAGACAGATAGATAACAGATAGAGATTTATTTTGAATAATTGGCTCATGTGTTATGGAGATTGGGAAGGCCTTTCATCTGCCATCCTCCAGCTGGAGACCTAAGAAGCTGGCAGTGTAGTTCCAGTCGAGATCCCAGGGGAGCCAAAGGCAGGAGAAAACGAGATGAGATAGATGTCCCAGCCAATCAATGAGGCAGCAAAGAGGGATGAATTCCTTCGTCCCCTGTCTTTTGTTCTATGTGGGCCCTCAGTCGATTGGATGAGACCCATTCACACTGGAGAAGGTGACCTTCTTTACTGTGTCCACTGATTCAAATGCTAATCTCACCCAGACACACCCTCCCAGGCACACGTTGAAATCATGTGTAATCTGGGTACCCCATGGCCAGTCAGGTTGACACATAAAATTAACCATCTCACGCAGCAAAAAATGAGAGAGAGGAAATCCGCAATGAAGGAGTCCTAAATATCTGTTTGGCTGGCTGTTTCCCTTAAGTCTGTGATTCCAATTCCAGCTGACGCAGAAATCCGGAGTTCTCTCTCTCCTTTCCTAACCTCTGTCTCCTGGGTCAAGGGAGACTCTGCTGGGGCTCCACTTTCCTCCACTGTGGTCCATGATGTGCCCCAGGCCAAGGACGGGGGCTGTGGAACTCACCTGCTTTTCTCCCTGTCACTGAAGAGTTACTCACATATTTCGTTCAGTACTGTATCATGCTTTGTATCACAGAGGGTGTGTCTGCTCCTGTCTTCACCATCATGACCAGAGCCTAAAATCCTCAGCTTTACTAGTCATTAAAAAAATAAAATAAAATAGAAATGAATCATATTTTTTCAAAGCAATTGGCATTTTAAATAAAGAATGTTCAATAAGAGAGTAAGAGAAATTGACTCCGAGTTTTTAAATCAGTGTAAAATTTCTGATTAACAAATTGTAAGAAAATATCGAAAATGTGCCTTCCTTTTAATTCCAAAATTTCACTTCTTTATTATTTTAAGGAAATAAATACAGACAAAGGCAAGAGTCTTGAGCATGGAAAGAAAGAAAGGAAAAGAAAGAGAGAAAGAAAGAAAGAGACGGAAAGAAGGGAGGAAGGAAGGAAAGAAACAAAGAAATGAAAAAAAAGAAAGATTTTTCAAAAAATCCTTTGAAAGAAGGTGAACTTGCATTGGAAACAAGATTCTATAGTTCTTACAAAATTTACTTTTGAATGATTACATGTGAGCCATCGGGGCCAAGAAAGAAAGTTTTATTCCTACTGTGAATTGTACTGGGAAGCGGTTAATCCTGAAACAGAAAATGAAGCAGGTCAAGGGAAAGTCACTTCTGTGTCTGGGCATGATGAGGAGAGCGATGTTCCCTGGTCCTGTGGAAGTGGGCCAGGGCAAGCAACCCAACTTTCTAGGAAGGTGAAGGCTAAGCATGGGCAACAGAGACCTCGAAATGCACAGCAGAAGCGAATTTCTCTTACATAACGGCACAGAGAGGAGCAGCCCCAATCTAGCAGGGCTGTATTGCTGTCACCACTGTTGGCTCTGGAATCTGAGCTCAAGGCAATTGCTCTAGTTGGTCATGTCCTCACTGCAGGAAGGGAGAAGGAAGAAATGGAGGGCAACCTGCCTGCTATTTCCTTGTGGCTCAGAACTATACCCATAACTTCCACTTCCCAGTGCTCAGACCTTGGTCACATGGCTGAAACTACCTACAAAGGAAACTGGAATATATGCTGTACCATGGAGCATCATTTGTTGCCCTTCTGCCTCCAACATACATCCTATGTGCTAGCCCAGGGATCGGCAGACATCTTCCTTTGAAGTGACAGAGAGTAAACATCTTAGGCTTTGCAGGCATGATGATCTCTCTAGCAAGTGTTCAAGTCTGTAGGGCTAAGGCGCCATAGACATCAGGTAAAGCAATGGGCGTGGCTGTGTTCCAATAGAACTTTATTTACAAACAAGTAGCAGGCTGGATTCAGCCCCTGGGGGTGGTTCCTGACCAGTATAGACCAGTCTAAATTTCCTAAACATATCTGTGCATTTGCTTACGCCATCCTTTTCTCCAACAATACTCCTTTCCCTTTGATAAATTTCAATTACTGTTACTGCAGGCATCAAATGATACTCACCCTCATAGACTAAGCCTAATTGTCTCCTATCTGTAGCCTTTCCTAACCTTCTATTATAACTAATTTCTCAGGTGTCCTCTCCCAGTCATTTTAAACTATTTGTTTTCTCTGTTCCTAATAAAAGACTATCTTATAGGACTAGGGCTAGCATGTATGGTAAAAAAAAAAAAAAATGTGTCAGAGATTTCCTCTAAAAGCATGTATTGCAATTTAATTGCATGCAACATGAGAACCCAGACCAATGCATTCTCTTCTTGTCTTTTTAGAGCCTACGGAACAAATCGCACCTTACAGAGGCAATGCATGAAATTCAAGCCAAAAATAAAAACAGATCATCAGAATCTGATCATTCAAAATTTGGAAGTCTGTAACTCATCCTGCAAAAGATTGTTAGAAGTCAAAATACCCCCAGTTATTTACAGAAACATACAGGAAAGAACACATTTAGTGTGCTTGGAAAGTCAATGGGACGGAAAGAGATGTTTAGACAGCAGATATGTACTTAGGTTTGAAAAAAATCGTAAAGGAAGCAAGATTTCTTTAGCGTAAGGTTTTTCAACAGAGAAATGCAATGTATTTTACTAGCGACCATGAGAAACTAATTATATTGATTAGATTGCAACTATTGAGCAGTGTAGGAAGAAGGGAACATTTTGGCCAGCATTTCAAAAAAATGTCATCAAACTTTCAAGACATTAGCATGCTGGTGTTGAATATGGTATTTATATATTGGGTATTGAAGGGAAGATCAAATTGCCTTTTTATGTAAGAAATTGGATAAAGAACAGGAATCAAGTAAATCCAAAGTGTAATTTTCTCATGAACATGAATTGATGGGACGTGCTCGGGTCAAAGATAATGTGTGTCATTACACAGCAGAGGCAGGAGTCTGACATTTCTTTGGCCCGGGTATAAAATTTAAAGTGACATGCTTTTATTTTCCACAGGGACAGCTGTTACAATTCTCCAAAGAGAACCGGCCCCAGCTGGCATGTTTTAAATGGAAATACATGCGGATAATAACCATGGACTATAGAGCACTCCTGGCTAACCAGGAGTCAAATCAGAGGTAAGGAAAAGCTTTGTTTATATTTCTCTTGCTTTCAAATCTTTCCAGAGATTTGATTACATGTTATTAGCATGGATATTTATGGATTAGGGACCCCAGGAGCTAAAATAGCACAGTTAGCTTCAAGAGATTTCCTGATTGTGTGTGTGTGTGTGTGAGTGTGTGCACTAGTGCATCTGTGCACACACATCTGTCTTCTCCTATGTGCAAAAATAAGGAGGCTAGAATCATTACCAATTTGTTAAGACTTCATCAGTCTGGAGCAAACCTCACCTAGGACCTAAAGCGATGTCTTTCAAGTTTACTTTGATCTATTTCCCTTCAGGAGGAATATAGCATTTTCAGTGTGCGTTAGATATCCAAGCTGGAAGTAGAGCACCCAAGACTCGAGAATTTTTTTTTTTTTTTTTTTTTTGCTGAGGAAGATTCTCCCTGAGCTAATATCCACTGCCAATCTTCCTCTTTTTGTATGTGAGCCACCACCACAGCACAACCACTGACAGATGAGTGGTGTAGCTATGTGCCCAGGAACCGAACCCAGGCTGCTGAAGTAGAGCATGCTGAACTTAACCCCCAGGCCACTGGAGCTGGCCCTAGACTCTAGAATTCTCATCAACAATCATAGATCTGAAAGTGGTTGGTGTCTTGGAGGATTCCCTAGGGAATATCATCTACTGCATTGCATTCCCTGCCGGAGGAGCTCCCTGCCGTCTCCGGCTCATGTCTGGCAAGACTGACTGTAGGTTCAGAACTGTCAGATATTAGAGAAAACTGTGATGAGAACGGCATGGAGGAGGATGCAAGTCAGACTCTCTATTCGATGTTCACTTTGGGCTCTTGCTATGTCACTTAATTCCTGTAATGCACCAGTGAGCTGGCGTTACTCCCATTTTACTGACAAGGAAACTGGAACAGAGTTCAATTTGCCAGGGTCACACAGCCAGAACACAGCAACTCCATCATTTGGATCAAGAACTGTCCAGAGTGCAAAGAATGTTTTTCCCGCCACATCACTTTGTTTATAGTGTAATAAATGTAAGTTATCCAGATCTTCCCTGGGTATTAGAAGTGAACAGCGCTTGAATCTTTTGAGAAACTTTCTTAGTTGTTTTGCCACAAATGTAATTTTCTAATTCACAGAAATAACACAGATATGTTTCCTGTGGGTGCGATTCACAGTGACGATTACACTTGGTCGGGAAGTGCATTCAGGGCACAGTTATGCTAAAAGCCGAGTCATCTGCCTTGTCATAAATGAGAAAGAGGAGCTCCAAGCACTTCGCCTTCCACTGCCATCTGACAGATGTGAATGTCCCCATGTGGTCTGTTCAGCAACGGACGGCTTTCGGGCACACACCGCTGGCCAGCTCCTCGTGATATCAAAAGTTCTTATTTATGTGCAGAAGTCTGCAAAGTTTCCTGACTTCAAACATCTGAACGCTGAGGCATTTTGCAAATGGTGAAAATAACTCCTGCCTTGTAGAGACACTATAAACATTTTTAAAATGGAAATCTCTTTCCTGTGAGTCAGAAAATATGGTGGAGAATGCAGCCATCATCCAATGTTTAGACGAGCTGTTTCTTAGGATGGTAGAGTTGGCGGGAAAGTCAGAGACCATTCAGAGCGCCCTGATTCCCAGGACAGAAATGCACTGGATAACATCCTCCTGCAGACTGACTGTCATTTTCCAAAGAAGACTTTTCATTGTTAATTGTTCCTTTGATGGAGTCATTATCTGCATTGTTCTCCAGGGATACCCATTTTGTCCATTGTTTTTTGGTACACACCACATCAGGGTACGAGTACCATTTGAAAACCAGCATTATTCTCCTTCTCTACTATACGGTACTTCAGATCAAATATCCCAAGTTTCTTCCATTTTCCCACATGAAACTTTGTCCCAGACTCTGACAATTCTGATCTCTGACATTTTTACCATCTTTGGATTCATTTGTAAGTATTTTTCCTATTCCAAATCATCGACATTAAAACAGAAATCCAAACGTGATCCAAACAGCACCAAGACTTCACAAACCGTGGGCCTAGAAAGCGCCTTGATCTGAGCATAAAAATCCAATTGTACCGAATTAAAAGGACAAGAAGCTTTTTCACTTTTTCTAGAGCCTCATATTGGATTCTGTTTAACTACAGACTTCCTGGTATCTTTATTACAAATTCTCATCGTGTCAAAAATAATTATCTTCTCATACAAATTATGTTTTATAATCAAATGCAGCAATTTGAAATACGTTCTATTGAGTTTCACCTTTTAAAAAGTGAATCCCTGGGGCTGACCCAGTGGCATAGTGGTTCGATTCACGCAATCTGCTTTGGTGACCCAGGGTTCCTGGGTTTGGATCCCGGGTGTGGACCTATACACTGCTTGTCAGGTCATGCTGCAGTGGCATCCCTACATACAAAATAGAGGAAGATTGGCACAGATGTTAGCTCAGGGACAATCTTCCTCACCAAGAAAAAAAAAGTTTAAATAAAAAAAGAATCATTGCCTCAATTAATAAAAATAATTTTAAAAATATGCTTCTCTTTCCAGTATATATCTCATCTTATTTAGCTGGAAAAGAACAGGATAGAATCTGATGGCAGGCAACCAAAAATCTCTTTTGGAAGTTTTGGTTATTTCAACCCGCCACATCCTATTTTTTTCTGGTTGTTCAGCCAACTCTACATCTTCTAAATCTGCATAGCTGTGATGTTATGACCTCTTGCTTAGGGAATGAACATACATTCAGACATAGCAATTCCCCCATTTCAGCCCAGTGAGCCTCTGTGACACACATTCCTATCTTTGTCCTGTATTAACCTGGCTCCCTTGCATCCCCCATACTCTGTTTGTGAGGTTTCCTATAGGCACACTTGCAGCCGAGTTCTTATTATTGGTTTATAAAGTCACTCATTAATTCTTGACAACAAAGTCTCTGCTAATATTCACTCACCGAGACCAGTACATGTCTCACCTCTGCCCTTGAGTCTGTCGATGGCAATAAAACAAACAGCCTTTTTTTGAGGGTGAATGGGATCTTGGGGAATACCAGCCTCATTCTGGGTAAGGGTTATGAGCTAGAATACGATGGAGATGAAGCTCATTTCTGCTGCCCTGTTCTTCAACTCACATTATTTCCTCCATTTTCAAAAGATGTTTTCATTGTTTTAGAGAACAGCTGTCCAGCTTTCCACACTGCAGTGCCCCATTGTGGGTCCCTTCCATCATGGGAACATTCTCATCCAGTTACTGACTACAATACGGCCCGCCTTGAAAAACTCATGGTAAAAATCCGTCAGGCATCACCTTCGGTTTAACCAATACCATGCACACTTTGATGAATTTTAGTCATGGAAGCCAAGTACGAAGGAAAGTAAGGAGGAGCACTTTGTAAATAACAGGTTTTAAAATTATTTTGACAGTTGTTAACTTTTGTGTGCACTGTTGTCTTCCAGGCAACAGGTAATCTGAGTAAGATAGGCAAATATGGAAAACAAAAGCATTGCCTTTGAAAGGACTCGCCACGTAAACCTTCAGCAAAGCCTGTTAGGATGCAGGCTTGTGGCATCTCTGGATTGAGAAGACCCAAGGGAGAGAGGTCAGGCTGCCCTGATTGCACACCTAGCTCCAAGTGTTGGGCTCCAGCAAAAAACACAATAGGTCCTTGGGACAGACTGGCTTTGCCATCAATATTTGATTCGTGTTTGGGAAACAAACCCTGATTTAGGTGAACTGGAGGATAAGAGGCAGTGAATAACTCAATGCCCATAAGAGGTTATATCAGCTCTACCCAGACCAGTGGGGATCCTTCAGTTAGCTCATAATCAAGGTGTGGCAGGTTGAATTGTGTCCCCCAAAAAGATGTGTTGAAGTCCTAAGCTCTGGCACCTGTGAACGTGACCTTATTTGGAAACCGAGTCCTTGCAGATGTGATCGAGTTAAGATGAGGTCACACTGGCTTAGGGTGGGTCCTAATCCAGTATGACTGGTGTCCTTATAGGAGAAATGAGAGCGAGATTTGGAGACAGAGACACAGAGTGAAGAAGACCATGAGATTGTGGACGCAGAGACTGGAGCGAGGCAGCTTCAAGCCAAGGAGCACCAATGGTGGCTGACACTACCAGAAGCTAGGAGAGAGGCATGGAACGGATCCTACCTCTGAAACTCCAGAAGGAACCAACTATGCCAGTACCTTGAGTTTGGACTTGTGATCTGCAGAACTGTGAGATAATAAATTATGGTGTCTTAGGCCATGCTGTTTGTGGAACTTTGTCACAGGGGAAACTGATAGACCTGGTGGACCTCAGGATGAAGGCCTGGGTCTTCCTGACTATGGCCCAGGGCTTACAAACTCTTTGCTTACGATAACATCATGCCCAAATCAGAATTCCGTGGAAGGCCAGAGATATTTCCACGTAAAATGGAAATGAAAAATATGCAGGTATCTTATACTATGTATTAAATTTAAATATCCAAAATTGAAGCCATTTTATAAATCATACTCAGCTGGTAGCTCTAGACTCCGCCTGTAAGTTATATACTGTGCTCACAGGGTGCACCATGATGAATCTGAATTTCAGTCAGTGTCATATATCTGCTGGTCCTAGTTCAATTTATTACTCCTTATACTACTGTTATTGTTCTTAAACTGAATCAGAGTAACTTATTAGATTGGAACTAATTTAGGGGGTCTTAATTTTTCCAATATTAAAAAGAAAACTAAGTGTCTCTTCCATTATCTTCATCCCTTTCTTCCTTTCTTTCCCTTCCCTTCCCAGCACCAAGGTGTTTGGCAAAGGGGCACTCGTGGAGTTGTTTTCACGCCCAGGAATGAGCAAGTGGGGTACATGGAGGCAGAGGGAATGGGAGTCTTGGAGACTGAAGGAAGACCAGGTCGCTAGTGTGAGTGGGACATTGGTTACATTGAGCAGACAATAAATAGATTGAACAAATAAGTAAATGTATTGGGGCTAATTGGCACCGTTTTCTTAAGGTCACAGAAGGGATTTAGAATGAAGGAGAGAGGGAAGGTTAGAAAGAACCCTCAGGTGTTGAGCTGTAATTGCAGATACAGGTATGAATTCATATTTACATTGTACTATACAGAGAGACAAAACATCGATATGGGTTAATTAGAGTGTACGTATATATACACATATGTTTTAGCTCTACTCCCATAATCAATAAACACACCTGATATCTACATATTGGTTTCCCATAACCATCTCCCAACAAAAGGAATCAGGCCTGCTGGGATAAAAGGCAGATTCCAGGGCTGAGGAAGGGAAAGTACAAGACAGACTTAGACTATCTTGTGCCAGAAAGTAAAGAACAGCTCACAGAGTGCGGAGGACGTGGGAAAAGGACACAGGAGCCAACCTGAAGGGGCTTAGCCTGGTCAAATTCAGGACCATTTAAGCATGAAAAAAAAAATGCTTTGCAATCCATTCAATAAAACAGGAATATATAAGCAAACAAACAAAAATACATGAAATAAACAAATAAATAATGTGAAAAGAAAGATTTCCATATGGTAAAATGCCAACTAATGAATACAGAAAGAATGAGGGAAAGAGGAAATGACCACTTGACAACCAGCTTCACGGCTGTTGCTACAAGCAGGAGACGTTAACGGGAGCTGAAGACGTTGGGTGGAATTTCTATGAGAAACAGGGTATTGGCATGATCTCAGAAAGTCTCCCCAGAAGATTCATATCAATTTCGAAGGGGAAAGTGATGAGTTTATGCTTCAGAAAGGAGGCAGACAAGGTGATCAAGGTTAACCCACCTGGTGGAAGGTGACATAAGGTGCCTCCTCATGTGACCCAGTGGGAAGGGCACTGCCAGATTGCCCAATTCCCACCAGGAATCTGAGCCCTGAGGGTACGTGGAAAAGCATCAGCTGGACCCTGATGAGAGTTATGCTGGGGAATGAAAGACCTGTTCCCTTGGGTTTATCAAGCCAACGAAACGGGAAAAGACAAGGAACTCTTTGAGATTGAAATCACAGGACAACTAAATGTGGGATGTGATTCTGGATCGCGAGCCAGGAAAAGAAAAGTGACATAACTGGGAATTTGGGTGAAACTGAAGTAGGAAGTGTGAATTGGTGTGAAGGATTGAATCGCTGTTGATTTCCTCGTTTGGAGGTTTATACCGTGATACTATATGAGTGTTTCCTTGTTTGTTTGTAAAGTACAAAGCAGACTTTTACTTACGTTGCTAGGGCAGGGGTTAAAAAATAAATCTATTCTACAGCAGACTTTCTTTATCTCCCTCTCTGCAGCTTGTGCACACAGGATTTAGTAAGACACTGTTGTTAATGGTGTGTGTAGGTATGTGTGTGTGTTTAGATAAAGATCAAGATGGAGATACGGGGAGGGTAATAGGGCAAATGTGACAAAATGCTAACAACTGAGGAACTGGGAATATGAATCAAGGGGATATGGAAGTCCTTGGTACTATTTAAAAATGTACCTGTCAGTTTAAAATCATTTCAAAAGAAATGAAAAGCAAAAGAAAATGTGGTCAGGGAGAATAAAATTAAATTCTTCCAAAGTAAATGGCAAGTCAGGTGAAACTCAGGAGGTAAGAACTGTTTCAACTGACTAGAAATTTCCACTTAACTGACGTCAGATGCTTTCTTCTGTGGCCTATTTTCCTTACATGCTCAGGGGAGAGGAAATGGCAAAAGAGGAAATTAAGCAACCAAAAGCAAGTGAAAAAATAAAACCACTAAATAAGAATCAGTTTTGTCACACGGACCTCCTATGAGTGGTCGTCACATTTTGTTCAGTGCTGATTCATCTCTATTAGAGGATAATATTCCTCCGTATGCCAGTATTAAAACTGAACTTCTGAGAATTAGGTTATTGACAGGGAAAGGTTAACAGATTTTTCCAGAACAGCCTAATATCATACAGGGTAATAGAAGTGGGTTGAGTACATTACACATTGAGGAAATTAAATTCTAAAATGAATGTAACAATTTCACATTTTCAAGATGTCATTAAGGGCTGAAATCCGTGTTCTCTACTTATTTGTCCAGGAACTCGCTTGAGTCACTCATGTCTGGTGGAGAAGAGAAACCTCAACCTCCAGATCCATCCAGCTGACACACAAGTTCACGGTTCCAGCCGCCACGGAATCGTTGCTTCCCTCCCGGGCCCTCCCTGCTGCTAGTACAGCTACAACCCAACCTACAACTGGGCAGGACACCACAAGCAAGCACAGGAAGACGCTGAAAGGTGAAGAGAAGAAGGCAGCATGCCAGGGACCTGGGACATGTGCAAGGACATGGCAGTGAGTTCTCCTGAGTTTTCCACGTCTCCTGACTGCCTATGGGATTTCCCAGATGGAGTGTTGCAGAGGCATCCACTCCCAAACCACCCACAGGCACGGACAAACAAGCTCCAAGGAAAGTCTAATCCTTCAGTGCAAGGACCAGAGAGTGTGGGCTAACAACAAACCTTCTTGGCCACACCTGCCCTACTCCAGCCAAACAACAACAGAAGAACTGAACCATAACCCGCCTCCAAGAGTTCAGCAGGGCCCAGCGGGAAGCTGACCCTGCACTCCACCAGAGCAGGTGGCAGCACTTCAGTGACCCTCCTGAGTCAGTGTTGGTGGGTCCAAGGGTCTGATCTTCCTTCCCCCACCTGGGGCTCCCAGGCAGCGCTCCAGGTTTCCTGCTGGAGTAGTGTTGGAGGGAAGCTGATCTTGGTGGTGAGGGATGGGTGTTTCCTTGGTGTGTCAAGGAGGTAAAAGGCAGGAGTGCGAGGCAGAGTGAGTCAACATTCTATTCTTCCCACACCAGTGTCAGTGGGGCTCATTGGGGACCTAAGCTTACATGCCAGCTTTGCAGCAACAAAGCAACAGAGTCAGCCTTCTGCTTTCTCCCTCGCTGGTGAGCGAGAGGCCAGGAAGGATTTGTGCCTGCATTACCACTCAGAAGTAGACAGGTGATACAAGTCACTACCCTACATTCTTCAGAAAGGCATCAGTGGGGGCCAGGGGAGCCTAAATTCTACCCCGTGCTTCTGCAACAAGACATTGTGAGCCAGCACTCCACTTTGACCAGGGTGGTATCTGCAGGGCCCAGAGAAGGTGACATACACACCCACCCCCATCCTCCTGCTACACTTCAATAGAGGGACTGCCTGTAAGAAGACAAAGAGGAAGAAGGGGACAGGAGGAGGAGGGGAGGGAGGAAAAGGAAGAGACCAAATAGGTACTCGTAATGTCCAAAATGTCCAGAAGAAAATCAAAAATCATCCATCACACCAAGAGCCAGGAAAATTACAATTTGAATGAGGGAAGACAGTTCAGAGACATCTGATCCAACAATGAGATGCATCAGATGTTGGAATTATCTGAAGGATTTTAAAGTAGCCTCATAAAAACGCTTTCACAAGCAAATATAAGTTCTAAGGAAATGAGTGAAGAAATAGACAATCTCAGCAAAAACGTTATTTTTTAAAAAGAGAACTAATCACAAATTATAAATGGAAAATTAAAGTAAATGGAATTAAAACCTTGGTGGAGGGATTAACAGTGGAGTCAAGGTGACAGAGGCTCGAATCAGTAAATTTGAGGACAGATTAACAGAATTTACTCAATTTGAACAACCGAGAAAATAGACTAAAAAAAAAAAAAAAGAGGAAGAACGGTGTCTCAGGGATGTGGGGACGTAACAGAAGAGCCAACATTCCCGTCACCAGAGTCCCAGGAGGAAAGGAGAGAGCAAGTGGGACTGAAAAACTATTTAAAAATAATAATGAAAAATTCTCAAATTCAGCAAAAAACCCATAAACCTACAGATTCGAGAAGATGAGTAAAACCCAAACAGGATAAAGTCAAAGACATGCATGTCATGACACATTGTAATTAAACTTCTAAAAACTAAAAGCAAAGACAAAACTGACGACAGCCTAAGGGAAACGATGTGTTACCGAGAGGGTAAGACCCATCAGAACCACAGCGGATTTCTCGTCTGAAACCAGGGGCCAGAGGAGGGGCCACAACATCTCTCAAGCACTGACATGAAAGGGCTGTCACATGTGAATTCTGTATCTGGTGAATGCAGGGGCCATGGGACATTCTCAGACAGGGAACACTCAGAGAGACTGTTGCTAACAAACCCACCCTCAAAGGGTGGCTAAAGGAATTTCTCTGTGGAGAAAGGAAATAAAAGAAAAACACTAGGAATTTTAGAGCGAACAAAAGAATATTGAGATTGGTAAAAAATACAAGTCAATATGATAGACTGTCCTTCTCATGAGTTTCCCAAATCATATTTGGTGGTAGAAGCACAAATGGGAACGCCACGGGATGTGGTTCTCGATCCATGTGTATGGAGGGGAAATATTAGGACAACGATACTCAAACCACAGAGAGATGAAGGCGCCTAAGGGAGAGTACAGCTTCTTCTCTTCATATGAATTGGGAAAACGTTGATACTAGCAGGCTGTGTCATTAAATATGTGTACGGTAATACCCGGAGCTCCAAGAAAGCTACGCAAAGTGATGTACTCCAAAATGCCATAATTAAATCAAGATGGAATCTAAATATTTCACATTTATGATCTCGTAAAGATTTTACATTAACATAAGTTATTAAGTAAAAGTGGATATGTTTGATGTATAGCAAACTGGAAAAAGAGAGAAATGTGACAGGGAGAAAGAGAGGGGGAGAGACAGACAGAGACAAGAGAGGGAGAGACACAGAGAGAGATAGAGAAAGAGATAGAAAGAAGGAGAGACACAGAGAGATAGAGAGACAAAAAAAGAGACAGAGAGAGAGAGGGAGAGAGAGAGAAAGTGAGAGAGAGGGGGAGGTTGGATGATTTTGTTTTTTCAATATAGAGATGAGAGAAAGAAGCAGGATTGTAAAAACATCATCAAAAGCATCACAGAAATAGCACACCTGTTTTCTGAAGCAGATAATGCATAGGTTACTACAGCAAGTGTCAAAAATGAATAAATCTATCTTAGAGCTTACCTTCTTTAAATGAAAACAACTTTTCTAACTCTTCAGAATCTCCAACTTGTTGCCTCCTTTCTTCACACCTATTCATCTACCAACTCTCCTTGCTTCTGCTTCAGTAAGATTTCTTGCTTCAGGCCCTACTTCTACTGGCTATTAGGTGAAGAAGGGAGAGACCCACTCCACTTTGAGGTAACCGGGAGATACTCGTTCTGAGCAGAGTTTCTCTCGCCTGGGTGCAGTCTTGCCCCACCCCACAAGTTGTCCAGTGTCTTTATGCTTATTTACTTCTCAGTCCCAGTGTTCTCTAAGGGATCCCAGGCAAGTCACTAATCCTTCAACGTGGGTTTAAACTAATGGGTCATTTCTCTCCAATCTACCTGCCTTGAAAGACTTGTTTTCTCTTGTGTAAGTTTAGTAGTTTGGGGAGATGTTTGACTGATATTTTGGGCACAGAAGAGGGCCTATTTTATTCACTGAAGGGGCAACACCGTGCAGGGGTCGCCCTCTCCAGCTACGAGCTGCCTCTGTACGTGAGTGAGTCTTCAGCTTGGACACAGGCAGGTTGACGCCAGAGCACTGCCAGGTCCACTCAAAATCATCGGCCCCCTGTCCCTTCACCCCATCCTAGGAAACTGGGATGAAATTGTTGTGTAGGCCCAGGTAACACCACCACACGTCCTGCCGGAAAGAAACAGCAATGTTCTTTTCCACAAGCAACAAGACGTGGATGTGGCTGGCAGCGAACAACACACAAGGAGGGACATTTCATGTGTGTGACGGTCTCCAGCGTTCCCTTACTGTGTGTAATGTCATCATGACGTTTCTGCAAAATAGATCCTGATGCCCTTTGGAAGAATATTGTAACTCACACCTTCTCTTTGACTATTTCTTGATGCAGAAGAAGCCACTCTATAGCCAGACCTCAGAAGAAGCTGCGTGGAGCCCACGTGCGACAGACACGTGCCCATCTGTGCCCAGGCCTGCATATCCATGTCCAGCTTTCCAGGTATAGTTCTGGTACATTTCTACTAATCAGACCACGGGAGCTGTTTTAGGCTTAAATTTAGAAAATATACCCAAGGCAAACACGTTGCTTGTGTAGTTGAAAATGTTCAGAAAAAGTACCCAGAATTTAGAAATAAGGCAGAAACAGAAAGAAAAAAGACCATGTGTCCTTTCCTTGTCACACTAGGCTGAATCATGGCTCTAAAACCCTGTCCATAAGCCGTCTGATTTTCTTGAGCACAAAACTTTGTTCTACTTACTATTTGTTGTTGGTTAAGCTACTGACCATGTAAAGTATTTTGTTAATTTTTCAAAAACTAAAAATATGTCAATGATTGTTTTTGGTAGATAGGCAAACAATTTCTGTCCAGTAGAGAATGTAATCCCAAAGGTTATGGTTTCACGGCCTTGTGGTATATGATCTGGATTTCCATCTCACTTAGCCATCGTCTCCCATCATTCTTGCTTTGTTAACTGACTGTAAGCACCTCAGGTTCTTGTGTTCTGATTTGAACCGGTGGCTCTTCATCCTGTGGTTTCCTTACCACTTGTCACATTCATCTTCGAAATATGTTCATTATTTATTTCTGTGAGGATTATATTTTAAAATTTTTGAAATTCACATATCCACAAAAATAAGATGTAGAATATGATAATTCTGTAATAAATTTTAGGCATTGATCTAGTTTGCCCTATCAGGAAGATTGTGTTCTGTGTATTAAGCGTTTTATCTAGTATTTACACAATAATTTGGGAACAAGAGCCTATTTAAGATTTGAAGATAGATGATTTAAAGGAATTTAATGCACAGAGAAGGCAGACATAAAATTTTCAATTGCATGTCTATGCTGGGGAAAAACCACCAAGGAAAGTGGCTCTTAATTCCCCACCATAGTTTACCCTCCAATCCAAACAAGGCAGAGCTTGTACAATGCACCTGTTATCTCCGACTTACCTTGAACATTAGCTTCTCTCTCACTTGCTTTTTTTTTCACATCAGAATCAAAGGGGAAAAAAGGAGAGGTTATTAAGCTGACTCAATTTTATCATCCCACCAGAAGATCAAGTTGTTCCAAATGCATCGAATTAAGGCCCTTTGTGCTGCACCAGTACAATGAGGAAAGACAAGGACGCAGAGAGGAAAGAAGGAAACAGTCTAATCTATTTTCACCCTGTAGTATTACAGTTTGGTTTTTACATCTGTGGTTAAAGGTAATATTCCATTACCAGTTAGAAAATCTTTTATTCTAGACATTTAGTCATCTCTTCCATATAAATGACAAAATTGTTAATTCCAGCATATTGACACAAAGTTTATAATACTGGACAGCCTTTCTAATATCTAACAAAAAAAGGAAAAAAATAGAAAAAATACTGAAATATCAAATTTGTCTCTGTGAGTTTATATGTTACATATTAGACAAATCTTGTCAAATATTCTCTGAAAATCCTTCTTCTTTCATTCTCATCCTCACTTGTAGATGTTAATGCATTTCTTCTGGATTTACCCATTTTTATCCCCTTCTATACAATTCTTGAAGGTAATGTGCTTGGTCCTTCTTTTTAACAACAGAAATTTTTGAAGCAGAACTTGCCTGAAAAGTGTCCTCGTCTCTATTTCTATACTCCTGAACCCCGGAAGGAAAAGAGAGGTTAGAGGATTTTAGAAGAAACATGAAGAAGTAGGTATTTTCACAGGTTGGAAGGAGATGCCCATGGTGAAAAGGGAGGAGAAGTGTGGTCCGTGGTTCAGAGCACAGACATCTGCTCTCCACTCTGAGATCTCCACAGTCCTGTGTGAGCTCAGAGCTCCCAGCACAGGGAGATGCAGAGGAGAGTGGAGGTCCTATAGGCGAGAGGAGAGGAGAAGACAGAAGACCGCATGCCTCCCACAACCAGTACTGTGGGAACAACTAGGATCCTGGAACCAGGACACCGCTCAGAGGGATTACAAGAAGGGTTGAAATGCAGCACTTTTCAACTGGATTGTGGCCTGAAATGAAGACTATCTTAAACCATAAAAATTAAAATGTGATGCATGTACACACCATAAAGGATAATGTTATTATTATTTGTCTTTACAGGATGAGAATTTTTATGCTGTCATGGCATTTTAAATCGCCACGATTAAGCAACCTCTTGACGAAGCATGGTGTAGCAGCCTGAAAACCTTTGACTGATGTCTCTCTGGAGGGCTGCTCTATGAGCTTGATTATCCCCAAATCCCGTCAGATGTTGGCGGTTTGCTCAACCATTTATCTCATTTTAATGAAGACTTGAGACAAGCAATGAACAGCTCTGTAAGGAAAACTCAAGAAACAACAGCAAGAAGGGCAGACCAAGATTTACACACCAAGTTTTCCGCCTTGGGGCAGGTGTGGGAGAAGACTGTGGTATCTGATGAGGGTCAATCTGAAGTTTTCCTTTGAGTCCTCAACATCTGAAGTGGTAATAGGATATTTGTATGTCTGAGGCATCAAGTTCCTAACACGGTTGAACCGTGCTAGTGGGCCAGGACAGAAGATTCGTACTTTCTCAAGGAAGAATAAATCCTAGAGCCCCAGCATTTTTTTCCTCTTTTATGTGGATTCTTTTCCATTTCACCTCTGGTCTAAAACAACCCAGCAACCTGTCTTCTCCCTCTTCTAATTTCTCTCAGAATCAATTTCTACGAAAGCAATAACAGCCGACACACACACACACACACACACACACTCGTGAGTACACATGTACACAATCACCCTCACGCATAGCCACATTTCTAGAGAGGAAGAAAGCAAATGGTGTCCACAAGTACGAAGACAATAGTTAAAGGCCAGCAAAAAGCTAGTTACTGTTTATCCTGCTATTGAGGAGCTTCTGTCCCGTGGCATGGTTTATAGCCAGCTCTGAACATCTCCCTTCTAGGCCAGTCAGTCAGAATCCGGGCCACTCCACCTTCACCTACCACGATTACTATCTGTTGGCCGTTCTGGGCCTTGAGTGTTTTGTATATATTATGGATGAAACAATATCCATAATGGAGAACTCATGTATAATTGTGAGCTGTTCCTTGCAATCTAACAAAATAAGATCTGCGATTTTGTTTTGGAAGCATATAACTAAGGCTTTAGAAGTGAGGCATTCATAGAACTAAAATAAAACCAAACTCCTAAAACAGCCTGCAATTCCAGATTATATTTCAAATGCCTAGTCCCATCCATCACTCTCTGTTTCTGATACTTTTTGCTGAGTAGAGAGTAATCCTACTGAATATTATGATTAAGGACTGAGTAGAATCAAGTTGCTGAATCTAAATATACGTACGTGTTTATTCACATGTGTGTATGTATGAGTATATATGTATACATATGTGTGTGTGTGTACCCTTATGTATTACATATGTGTGTGTATCTACTCATGTGTATAGACATATATATAATTCAGGAATTACATAAATAAAATTATTCATTAAAATTATTTAAATTATTCATTCAAAGCACACTTTAAAGTATTGATGCTTTTATTTGTTTTCCAAAATTTCAGAAATGCAGTATTTAGAACAATACTCCCAATACTACTACTTCTTAATTGCAAACCTGGCCACGATGGTTTTATTGGAGATTATGCCGTTACACATGTACAACATCTTCTGCTGTTGGGTTGTAAAGTGTCTTCAATAGATGCCCTGATGAGCATTTTGTAAATAAATCTTAGAATTGTTTCCATAAAGTACCTTTGCAGGTACATTACTCCTGGGTCTAAACCAAATAGTAATTTTTTTGGACTTGATTCATATTGGCAAGTTGCTTTCTTAAGTGATTAACCAACTTATATTTGCTTAAGAAGGCTGTGAGAAATCCCACAGTTTGGCTCTCCTTGATCACTATGCAGCTTTGATTTTTTTTCCTCATTTTTCTTGTAGTTTATTCTCATTCACTTCTTTCTTGTTTATACTGTTATGCAACACACCTTCAAAAAGCGCTCCAGACTAAAAGCTCAGCTGAAAGATTTTCGGTTTACGTAAACACTCACATAGCAACGATTTATGCAAACACTGCAGAAATAGGAAGCCATCTGTATACGTTCCTCCAAGAACAATTTCTACTGTCCTCCCTGATGTTAATATCCTCATTTTTCCTTATAGTTTTAAGAAGAAATAATGCATTTCTAATTGTAGTTATATCTGTTTCTTGAACTGCAATCATATGCTATTCAAGAATGTTTCCTCTTTTTTATCCTCTTAAGATAGTGTACTATATTGATTGATTTTCAGATGTTAAACAAACTTGATTCTTCTGGAATAAACACAGTTTGGTCATTATATATTACATTTTTTTGTATTTTCCTGAACTTGGTTTGCAAATATTTTGTTTAGGACTTTTGCATCTATACTTATTGATGAAGTTGATGGTAATTTTACTTTCCCATATTTTCCTTCATGTTTTGGCTTCAAGGTGTTTACTTTCTATGATTTGAATTGTTCGTGCTTATTTCTTTCTTCTTTAAAATACTTGTTGAGTTTGCTGGTGAGTTAAGCTGAGCCTGGAGTTTTTTTTGGGGGGAAAGATTGAAGTACAATGTCCATTTCTTTACTAGAAACAGGATTACTGATATTTCCTATGTTTTCTTCCATGATTTTAGTAACTGTTTTGTTTTCCAGGAATTCATCTAATTGATCTAAATATTCAAATTAATTGGCAAAACATCATTTGTGGTATAGTTTTGTTATCTTTTAAATGTCTGTAAGGTCTGTATTGATGGCTCACTTCTACTTCCTGATCCTTTTCCGTGGTGGTGGTTGTGTGTGTACAGTTGTCTCTTTTCTTTTTTCTTGTATGATCTTGCCAGAGAATTATTCATTTTATTAGTATTTTATAAAAACCTAGTCTTTGGATTTATCAATCCTTTCTATTGTATTCTGTTTTTCTATTTCATTAATGGTTGCTATTAGCTTTATTTCCTTTCTCTGCATATTTTGGGCTTAATTTGCTGTTATCTTTTTACCTACGTTAAATGGATACTTAGCTCAATGATTTTTCATACTTTTAGTGAACTCTTTAAGCATGGCTTTATGACACATTCCACAAATGTTTATATTTAATATTTTCACAGTCACACCAAAATATTTTACTAATTATTATTGTAATTTATTTTTATTCATTGGTTTTCTTTAGAATATGTTTTATTAAATACATACAGATGATTCTTTTATTTTCTTGTTAGTGATTTATAGATTTATTACATTACAGTCTGAGAAAATAGATTTTATGGTTTCAATCTTTTGAAATTTGCACTTCATGGTCCAGTACATGTTGAATTTACAGAAATATTCCATTTTCCTTGTAGTTGGAAAGAATATGTATTCTTTAGGTTTCAAGAGCAATGTTCTATATGTGTAAAATAAGGTTAAATTTAGTCAACATGTTTTTCAAATGTTCTATATCTTTACTGAAATTTTTTTTCTGCTTATTCTATCAACTACTGAGACATGTATGCTAACATCTCTCACCCTAATTGTAAACATAATTTTTCTTTCTGAGACTGTGAAATATTCTGTTTTAAATGTTTTGAGAATAAGTAAATTCTACATTAAAACGTAGAATTATTATATTTTTGTGGTGAATTATAATTCTTATTCTTATGAAACATCTCTTATTAATCCAGATAATCTTTAAAAAAAAAAAAAAACCCGGTTTGCTTTGCTGATGTATTTACACCAGCTTTCCTGAGATTGGTGCTTGCAGGCATATCATTTTCTGCCCCTTGGCATTCAGTCATCATACACCTTAATCTTCTCAATGTGCTTCAAATCAACAGTATCTGATCGGATCTTTCATTTTTTTCAACGTCCAGAATGATAATTTTGACTTATAATTGAAAGATTTAGTCCATTGTAAAATAAAAATTATTAGAAAAATATAAATTTACAGAAAAAAATTTTAAGATAGTACAGAAAGTTCCCATATCCCCCACACTCCGTTTCCCTTTTCTTAGCATCTTATATTAGTGTGGTACCTTTGTTACAACCAATGAATCAATATGGATATGTTATTAACTGAAGCCATACTTTACTCAGGTTTGTTTAGTTTTTCCCCAATGTACTTTTTCCGGTTACAGGACCCCATCCAATATACCACCTTAACATTTAGTGATCGTGCCTCTTTGGGTTGGGATAATTTTTCAGTTTTTTGATAAATTTGACAGTTTTGGGGAGTTCTGATCAACCATTTTGAAGAATGTGCCTCAGTTGGGATTTGTCGGAGATTTTTCTCATGATTCTGCTGGGGTTGTATACTTGTGGTAGGAAGGTAGTCAAGTGCCATTTCATCACATCTTATCAAGGGTCTACACCTCCCACATCACGTATCACTCTGGCTGTTGACTTGGTCATCTGGTGAGGTTTTTCTTGGTTTTCTACTGTAAAGTTATTCTTTGTGCCCCATTTCCATACCTCATTCTTTAGAAAGAAGTCACGTTCTATAGTCCCCACTTAAGGAATAGGGAATTATGCTCCCTCTCTTTGGGGTAAAGTATCTGTGTAAATTATTTGTAATTCCTCTGTATGAGAGATTTCTCTCTTCACCATTTATTCATTTATTATTTACTAAGTCTACTGATTTAAATGTTAATCAAATCTGGAAACACTCTCACTGAAACATCCAGAATAATTTTTGACCAAATATGTGGGAGTTCTGTGGCCCAGCCAAGTTGACATATAAAATTATCCATCACAATATATAACATTATGTTTTCTTCAAAAACGCATTCCTACTTGCAAGAAACCTATTTACAAATACGCATTTGGAGTATAGACTCTTCTGTTGATTGCTAACGTCAGCATAATGCAAACTATTTCTTGGAACTTGAATGGACACCAAACTGATTTTGATACTTCTCATATTACCAAGTTGAGTAAAGCCCTATCCATTCTTTCTGATAAGTGTAGACCTTAGGAAGTTAATGCAAAACTATGCAGAGTCCAGGACAGTCGGAATGCATTTAAAATTTAGGGGCTGCCTGTGGTGAAAGACATTTTGCACTGACTGCCATCTCTGTTGGAAGTGCTATCTGCTCCCTCATGTCCTAGAGAGGAACATTTTTCACTGTAGATGGCAGCAGCATGCTGAATCCATGAATGATGACAATTCTGTCTTCATTTCCTGCGTGGTGGGCACAACCTTCTGTTGGGTTGTGGCCTAAGGCAACAGAAGAGAGAAGATATGTCCTTGCTATTGATCTCACCTCTCTTGATCGCACTCCTAGACACAAGAGCACGTGGCTCAATCAAATATCTATGCAATGGAAGAGGAAATGTATTTTGAATAAGAACATTTTGAAGTCCTGTGCTGGGCTGCACGGGGAGCTACACAGAGAGACAAAAGAGGTCACAGCAAAGAGGGCGGCATTGGGAGAATGCATCACACTCTCTGAGAATAGAGAGGGGTTTTGTTCTGTTAGTTTTATTTAATCACCAACATCTGGTACAGCAGCTCTAACACTTCAGTTGCATTTGTCTTTGTGATTTATGATAAAAGGCTGAAGACATGAAAGAACTGCTCGGAATTACCTTCCTTTACTGTAACTCAACAGTAATAATAATATCTTCAGTGTGAAGCCATGGAAAAGGATGTCATATTAACCATACAAAATGCATTTACTTTCTTGTCAATTCAGTAAGCCATTCAAAGAAGTATGTGATGAGAAAATTGAATGAGCAAAAGGTTAAAAACAATTAAGACTTTTCAGAATTCTAAATAATAGTGGTATATTATTATTTAGTGTATGTCTTTTCTTTACTTCTATAAACTACTTCAAGCAGCTCTTTTCAGATGCAATTATTTGGTGACAGTAAATACACACACACACATATATATATATACATAATCATTTTAAATATCAGGATAATTTTTAAAAAGGTAGATTTTTGTTTTCTCCTTATGTAGAGTATACTTTATAGTACAATTCCACTATCAGTCATTCGGTCAATGCATTTATACCCAATATTATATTTTATAAAGGTAATGGTTAATCTTGTGTGTCAAATTGACTAAGCTAAGGAATGCCTCAGAGTTGGTAAAATATTTCTGGATGTATCTGTGAAGGTGTTTCTGGAAAGGATCAGCCTTTGAATTGGTGGACTGAGTAAAGATCTGCCCACAGCAGTGTGCACAGGCATCATCGAATCCATCGAGGGCCTGAATAGAAGAAAAGGTGGAGGCAGGGAGAATTCACTCTGCTTGAGCTGGGACATCGTTCTCCTGCCTTCAGATATAGGCCCCTGGTTCTCAGGCGTTGGGTCTGAGACTGAATCATGGCCCCAGCTTTCCCGGGTCTCTAGTTTGCAAATGGCTGTGGGACTGTGGGAATTTTCAGCTTCCATAATCATGTGAACCAATTCCTATAATAAATCTCCTCTCTCTATATATATCCATATCTATATCTGTATCTATCTATATCGATATCATCTATATCTACATCTATATCATCTATCAATATCTATCCATATCTGCTATTGGTTCTGTTTCGCTAGAGACCCCTGACTAACACAGGAAGTCTTTGAAATATGGGAGAAGGGCTAGTTTGTAGCTTTTGCCTATTTTTGTGGAATAAACACTCTCACCACGGACAATCTAAGCTACCAGCATGATGTCAGTTGGCTTGAAATCGTGACTATTTCACAATGAGTGTTCACACTCAGGTGCAGGGTGGTACAAGCCGGCTCCAGCATACCACGTCCATCTATGAATCTACATCCAGAATCTGTAGTCTGCTTTCCCCCCTTTTACTATGCACTATTGAAATGACTAATTCGTTAGTTGATAGTGGAAACCAGACACCTCTCCTGAAGAGGTTCCAATGTAGTTGGAAATGACTGAGTTATGTGAAAATAGAATAATTCTGTAAGAGTTAAGAAAAGAGTATAGGCAACATGGCAGATCAGTGAAATTAGTAGTCCTATTGCTGTGATACAGCATCTCCAGAGCTCTTACTGGGCACAATGCCAACTACCTTCCATAGATTGTTCCATTCAATCCTCAGGACCATCCCATCAGAGTCACACTATCCTTAGTCCCATTTTTCAGAAAAAGAAAACTGAGGCTGAGTGAAGTGAAGTAACTTGCCCAAGCTCACACAGGTAGTAAGTGACAAAACCCATTTAATTTCACATGAACTTTACAGATCAAAAGTTCTGTGGTTTTACAGAAGGTTGAGATGACAGTGATTGGAATAGACTGAGAAGAATAGGTGAATAAGGCGGTCGGGGATTGTGTGGATGTGTAAAATTAACAGAAAAGGAAGAAGTCTCCCATTATGAGTGTCTGTTATATTTCCAGTATTCCTGGATATTCTCACCTGTTACTTTTTCACAATAACCACATCATTATCCCGATTTTACAGGTGAAAAAACGGACACTTTAGAAGCTAAATAATTCACCCAATGTTAAATATTTGGGAAATTACTAAGCTGCAGTCAAGCTGAGGATCAAGCATCCACTCTCACTGCTCCATCCACCTTCTCGGCAGCTTTCTTTGGGGCACAGTACACACAGAGTTTCTTACCCGTGATACTAATTCAGTACTTCCATGTTATTTTCCTAGGATATTCAGAGATCAAATATTGCTGCAACTCCTCCAAGCTCCCTGTATTTATTTTGCCTTTTAATTCACTTAAAACTAACAGTTTCTCAGAATAGAAGCAGTCAGAAATTCAGGGGAGCAGACAAATAAAGAGTAAAGAGAAGCGGAGGAGTTCCTGAGCAGGTGTCTGCAAACCATGGTTCTTTCTCTTGCAGTGCCAGTCTGGGTGTCTAGGGGGCGTCAAACTGAGAGAAAAAGGCAGAAATGGTCTGCATGGGATAATCACACAACACCACCTCTTTCTTGAACATTGTTAGTAATTGGTACATGTGATGTGAATTTGAAGATGTATTTGCAATTTAAATATTGACTAAAATGTGTTGACAATTGGACAGAGTGCTGAGTGATTATCTAATTTAATCCTCACAACAACCTTATGACATTGGTGTAGTTGTGATGTCCATTTTAATGATGAAACCCAGAGAAGTTAAGTGACTTGCTTAGGATCACACCATTTATGAACTGTGGATGGAGCATAGATAGGAACTCCGCAGCACGCCACCAGTGATCTTTCTCTTACTCGTTATGCTGTACTGCGCCTGTAACTTCTCTACATCTAAATCTTACAAGTCTAATTAGCGAAATTTCGCCACAAAATAATTTACATACATTTCTAGGCTTTACCTCTGACACTTACTTCTTACTCTAACCATTTCTTTCCTAGGTTACTCTAATTTGCCAAACAAACAAAAAGCAGTTCAATGATAATGTGTTCTTCAAAGGAAATGCCACAGTCATAGAAGGGAGAAAACAAGGAATTGGCAGGAGATGTAGGTTTGGGTAAGAAAAAGATGAAAAGTCAACACCTCATCTCCTGTGAGAATGGGGCAGCAGCACAAGACAGCTGTGTCATCAACACAGCCAGTGTGGGAGAGCCTTGGCTGTCTTTCAATTGCACCTGCAGACTCAGTGAAAATGAAGAGACAAATTCACAAGCCAACAGCTTCCGGGCAAAACTGAAACCCGTGGAGAAGAAGCCCTTTCAAGTAGGAGGTCAACTGCCAAACGAGCATGAGGTGTGAAAAGAAGAACCAATCACAGAAGAAAAAAATCAAACCTAACACCTGAGCCAACAGGTAGCCTACACATTTCCACAGACGTCAGCCGGAATCACACATGGTGCCAAGGGAAGGAGAGCAAGTGTGTTTGTTAAAATGTCATTTTCCTTAGCGGCAAAAAATTGGAGGTAGAGTTGAACATAAAAGATTAGACATACCTCAATTGCTACCTTTCAAAACACTGGTTTTCTCATGATTTATTTCAGATCCTATTTTAGTTCTGTTCCTGTATTTCTTTAATTTACTTACATGTTTCACTGTACCATCTTTTGAAGAAAAAGTAAAATACTCCCTATTCTCTGTCTAAAGTGAGACATTTTTTAGTTGGCCAACACCAGCTCTTGGAAGAATGGGATGAAAAGAGTATGGGCATTCTGAAATAAAACACAGCTGGCCTTGAAAACGATATCCATCCGTTTAACTACTACTGGAACTGGGCTAATTGTTGGGGATTTGGTGGTGAATGAAACCTTAACTATTCGTTGTTTTCATGAGGCTTGCAGACTTGCGAGAAAGATGTACTTAGAAAAGTAATTACAACAAAATGTGAAGAGTGAAATGACAGGGCTCATGCTGCACTTTGCAAACAGGAAGCAAAGGATTCCTCTGAGCACAGAAGCCATGGAAGGAAAGTCATTCTGAGAACGGGGTACTTGAGCTGAAAGTAGATAAATGAACCCTTTGGAACCAGAGCCTAACGGAGGGTTTAAGAACCAAGAGATGTTCAACATACCTGCACTGTGGAGGGAGGGAGGGAGGCAGCATGCTGGGAACTTTGCTGGGACATCTGTACACCGTGGCAAGAGTCATCAGTTTTATCCTAAGAGAGAAACAGGAAATTTGCGAAGAAATTTAAGCAGAAAAAAATATCAAATTTCTATTGGAAAGATTATTTTAACAATTATGTGAAGAATGTATCTACATGTCTATATATCAGTCATTCAATAAATGCTACCCTCTTGATAAGTAACTTAAGCATATTAAAAATAACTGCCAATGAATGTTGAGCAAAGATTCTGTGCCAAGTATTGTGCTAAAAGTTTTGCATGCCTTGGTTTGACCTTCTTTATGTTCATCAATGTAACCATGGTATCTACAGATGTGAATCCATTAAAAGTTTGTTCTGCTTGGAGTTCATTGAGCTTCTCAGATTTCCACATTAATATTTTTCATTGAGCTTTTCTTTGTTGAGGTATAATTGACATATAACTATATTATATGTTATATTTAGTTATGCTAGTTTAGTTATATTAGTTAATATATATTAGTGATCATAGTTATTAATACTTAGCTATATTAGTTTCAGCTGTACAATATAATGATGCGATATTTGTATACATTATGAGTTGGTCACCACAATAAATCTAGCTAACATCTATCACCATGCATAGTTACAAAAAAAATTTTTTTGTGGTAAGAACTTTTAAGATCTACTGTCTTGTCAACTTTCAAATATACAATACAGCATTATTAACTCAAGTCATGACGCTGTGCATTCTATCCCAATGAGTTATTTATTTTATACTGGAGGTTGGTGCCCCAGATATTTTTTCTGTCACTTTCGACTTCTCTTCTCTTCCGGGGCCTTCCATTATATGTGTGGAGCATGCTTGATGGAGTCCTACAGGTCTGCGAATCTCTGCTCCGTTTTTTTCATTCTCTGTTGTTTCGGCTCCTGAGACCGACCTATCTCTATGGATTTGTCTTCCAGTTCTGAAAGCTAAACTATGTTCTTGGATCCCTCTAATTAATTTTTGACTTATTATACTTTTCAACTCCAGAATTTTTATTTAGTTTGATTTGTAATTTTCATCTCTCTTGATATTCCCTATTTGGTGAAACATTGTAATACTTGTTATAATTTTTTAGGCATAGAGTCCTTTACTTCTTGGAAACCACGTATAATAGTTTACTTAAAGCCTTTGTCTACACATTCAACATCCAGGCCCTCTCAGGCACATTTTCTATATTCTGCTTTTCCCCTATGTTTGTGGTGTATTTTCCTCTTTCCTTTCCTGATTTCTATATTTTTTCAAAACTTAGCTTTTTGGATAATATGCTGTAGCAACTCTGGTTTCAGGTCCTTCCCCCACGGTTTGTTGCTGTTGGCAGGTATTTTTGGTTTGTTTGTTTTGCTTTTCTTGTCAAAGTTTTTTTGTTTGTGTCTTTTCTGCATTGAATCTGTACTTTCTGCATTCCCTGCAGCTTGTTGCTCCTGAGTTTACTGCCAGTTTATTTTTTTAAGTTGCTGGTTTTTTTCTTAGGTCTGGCTTGTACCAGCTCCAGGGTTTGTATAATTGAGTGGCTGCCAGTGATTGGTCAGAAGATTTCCTTCAATGCCTCGCCTGTTTCTCTCCCACCCTGGCCATGAGGATCTGCATGGGAAGGCATGCCTTCAAACTTCAGAAACAGTGCAAGACAGGCTTAGCTTTCTCTTTCTGCTTGGACAGAGCTGCAAGCTTAGCTAGATAGGCAAAGAGGACCTTCTCCTTTGCTACCTCTTTCCTGGACATAGGCACAAACTGGCCCATGCTCACTACCTTCTAGGTCTCTAAGAATGTGCCACAGCCTTTCAAAATTCCCTGTCGTTATCTAATTCTCTAGAAATTCCTTTTAAATTCTCAGCCAGGCTCTTTCATGGCCCAGCTGGGATCACAGCCTTAGGCAGCTGCGTTATTGTGAGCAGACAGCTACTGTTCTGGTAACACCCCTAGATAGGTCCCTTTTTATCCACTGAACTTAGCTCTGAGTCAAATAAAATAACAAAAAAGTACTAACAGATCCAAATCATGGCTCATTATGGATATGAAATAAAGCAAAAATAAAATAAATTTCAGGCATCTTTTACTATAGCTCTTATGTATTACGACACTATTTCTCATTATGATAATTTTTGTTACTCTCTGTTCACTATGATTTTATGCACTCTACATGTCCCCCATATGTTTCATTATTTCTCACTCTTGTTACATACGATAGAAGATAACTAACTGATAAAAAAGAACACCGTTTGGAATTGATTCAAGAACATCTACTGATCACACAAAACAGAGAAGGGAAAGATTTGGAAGTGAATTAAAATTAATTGTATATTATTCATTATTTAGACTGCTATTTCCACTTACACGGAGAGTTAAGGCTTCCTTTCCACTTGTTCTTTCATTTTTCTTTATGGACAATATTTCATTTTATTGTAATGTACATTTTTCTAGGCATTCATAATGTATAATAAATTTCCTATTGTGTTTAACCCTGACAAATTGCAAAGTAATTGATTATAAACAATTTTCTGATTCATGAACTTGAGGCTATTGATGGAAAAAGAAAATGAAAACTTTTTGCAGCATAGAACACCCTTAAACACAGCTTGTTTCTAATTAAACTTTCACTTGGAAGTGCAGCAAACAAAAATACTTTATTTTAATTTGATAAAACTTCAAGGCAAGATATATACAGCCATAAGATCAGAGTTTACAAGTCTAAAATTGTTCTAAATAAGTAACCAAAGATAATAATGCTCTAATGGTGATTTACATAACTGAAATATCATTTCATGAATTGAAACTGGTAAAAATGATTTTACTTCTCCAATTTAGTATTAAATAACTGGTGGTCTGGAAAAATCTGATGTGTATACAAATGGTGCAAATCTTAAGATGTGGCACGAACTCTATTCTTAGGGATATGAGTACCAGATTAATTAAGATGACTAGTTTTTTAGGATTCCAACATACTCACTGGCCTGATAGGTATTTTATGCAAAATTATGAATATGGATTTTAAAATATTGCAGCTGTCTCCACTATGTTTTTGTTTGTCAGGCTCACTTGTTTCCATTTCTCAAAACTTTCTCAACACTTCAAAATGTGTTGTTTTTTAATATCATCACTTATGTAATTATTTTATGGCAATACTTTTAAAATAAATGTTATCACCAAATGCTTAAATCCAATGCTTAGTCTTTAAATGACGGCAGGTGACTTTGATTTTGCGTATTTCACAGGCTATTGTAGTCGTAATATTGAAATAAACATGAGGTTACTCACAGCAACACAGCTAAACAACTTCATCATCTCACTCTGTCTGCATTTTCAGTGACTCAGGTGGTAACCCTTAAAGGCTGCACACGCTGGGTGCTGTCTCCAGGTGAAAGCTCGGGAACAATTAAAAGCAAAGAATACCCTTCAGAGCCCTTTGTTATCCTGTTGACTCCCATTCTAATTCAGAGCATACACATGGTCCCATAACGAATGCCCTTATTCTAAAATTGCTCTCATTAATTTTCCATCTCTCTCTTTCTCTTTGAATGACTCATTGCACTACAGGAAGATTTTTACTCACGCTCCTCTTAAACCATCTCAAAGTCTGCTTACTAGCCCACATCTTATCATTCAGGTGTACTTATTACTTATACAGATATAAACATAGCCTCAGTCAAAACTGCTGTCTTCTCAGCACATCATGTAAATCCCCAAGTCCACTTTGACTGTGCTTGCCTGCTGGCCTGGAAGATGCCCTACAATTTGGGGATTTTTTTAAATAAACTTTTTATTTTAAAGTAGTTTTTCATTTACAGAAATATTGTGAAGATGGTAGGCAAAGCAACCATATAATCTACACCCAGTGTCTCCCATTAGTAGTATCTTATTAGAGTAGATTAGCATGGCATATTTGTCACAATTAATGAACCAGTATTGATACATTATCATTAACTAACGTCCATACATTATTCAGATTTCCTTAGATTTTTAAATAATGTCCCTTTTCTGTTCCAGAATCCCATAAAGGACACCACATTTCATTTAGTCGTCGTGTCTCCCAGCTTCCTCTGGGCTGTGACACTTTTTCAGATTTTTCTCATTTGGGATGATTTTGACAGCTTTATGGAGTAGTTTTTAGTATTTTGTAGAATGTACTAATTTGGGATTTATCCGATATCTCTCTCCTTATTAAACTGGGAGTGTGTGCATTTTGGAGGAAGAGCGAAGAGGCAAAGTGCTATTCTCATCACACCTTACGAAGGGTACATACCGTCAACATGAAATTCCTGTTGATGCTGAGTTTGAACACGTGGCTGAAGTGCTGTGTGTCAAGTTTTTCCACTGTAATGTTGTTCTTTTTACCCTCTTTCAATACTGTGCTCCTTGGGAGGAAGTGGCTATGTAGACGGCACATAAGGTGATTTTTGTCCCACCTCCTTGCGAGTGGGGTATCACATAAATATTAGGAATTCTGCATGGGAGATTGGTCTTCTCTTCCCCATTTATTTAATCTTTTCTTCATATCAGTGTGGACTTATGGATATTTATTTTATACTTTGCATTATAGTCCAATCAATACCACTATATTTACTTTGCTGCTTAAATTGTGCCAATTTGGCCACTGAGAGCTCCTCAGTAGGTTCCTGTGTCCCTTTGACAAACCTCATCATTGTGTACGTGTGTGTATTTAGTACTCTCTTACTTTCTGGCACTATCCGATGCTCCAGGCTCAGGTTGTATATTTCCTGCCCTGGTCCTAGAATCAGTCATTTCTCCAAGAAGTCATGTTATTGGAGAACGATAAGAAACCAAAATTTAATATTTAGTGTGTCCATTGCTACTGAGGAATCATTGCTTCTAGATCCTCTCAGCTGACAGAGCAAGGCAATATCTGTGTGTACATATCAACCCATGCATGCACACGTATGTACAAATATTTCTAGATGCAATTATTTGTATCGATGTTCAGCTAAACACCAGTTCACAGAATGTCTCTAATTCTAATGCACTCCCACGTGGATCATCCCAGCCCCCTTCCTTGCGTATCTATGTAACCTCCCATGCCAACAGTGAGAGAACCGGTGCCTAAGATCTGCCATCCATTTACAGAGTTATTCAATTCCAGTACATATGTACAGTGGTTTCAGGACTGTTCATCTGAACCCTGTGGGAAATAGCCTTATCAATAGAGGACAGTGATTCTGGACAGTTCCTTTTGCATTTAGTCTTAGACTCTGTTCCTTGTCAAATGACTTACGTCTGTCTTTGTCTCCAGCCCCCTTAATAAGATTGTTTCATATGTTTGTAATTCGGTTAGATTTTTTTGTCACATTCTGCATTCCACCTTGGGATTCCTCGACAGCTTAAGTATATATATTAAAACTTTGCATACATTGAGGTTTTCTCTTTGTTCTACAGGTTTTGATAAATGCATCACGTCATTTCTTCACCACTGCAGTGTCACATAGAACAGTTCCATTGCCTGGAGAAAATCTCCTCGGTTAACCTATTCATCCATCACCCCACTGAACACCTGGCAACCAACAATCTTTTTACTGCCCCTAGAGTGGAGCTTTTTTCCAGAATGTCCTATCAATGGACACAGGCAGTATATAGTCTCTCAGACTGGTTTCTTTCCCTTAGCATTGTGCATGTAAGGTTCACTCATGTCGTTGTGTCACTTGATAGCACATTCCTTTTTATTGCTGAATAGTATTCCCTCTTACACACACAGTTTGATTATCCATTTCATATAGTTTATCCACCGTTTATCTGCTATCCTATTGAAGGGCATCTTGTTTGTTCCAGTGTCTGATGATTATGTATATAATGACACATAAGCATTTGTGTACAAGTTTTTCCTTAAACATGAGATTCCGGATCAGGTGGGTAAATGCCTAAGAAGTTAATTGATGTTCACATGGTGCATGCACGGTAGGATAAGCTTTGTAAGAACCCACCAGAGTCTCCCAAAGTGACTGTGCTACCCTTCCTTCCCATGCCTGAGAAAATAACTTATTACTTTTGTTTTGCTTTTGCTTTTTAACATGAAAGTCCTGTTTTTTAATAAATATCAGTCACAAGTTAGTAATTTGTTGTAATGGTGCATTTACCACAGTGATGTTTCCTTCCCTCCTTCTGATAACTGGTTTGTAGTTTCTCTTTTTCCCCTCCTGCTGCTATTTTATTTTCTATAAAGGCGAGTGTATGTGAGAATAGTGTTAATGTTTTTTTTTTATTTGTTTTTGTCTTACCAGTTCTGTTTTTATTTTTGCTTTCCCAGCTGGAGTGAGTAGAACTGTCTGTGTTCTGTATTAATTCCAACCTGCCACTCTTTCTACCTCCAGCAGGTACCTTCTGTCAGGCCAAGAGTTGAAGAAACAAATTCTCCAGCAATTGATTAGACTAAGTTAACTGTCCAGGTCAGTATCAATTATGAACACAGTTGGAATGAATGGACTAGGTAAGCTTCAGGCCAGTCCCACTTCACATGTGCGTGCAGATGACACTGAGATAGAGTTTGATGTTATTTGAGCTGGTTAAGCACCCTGTATGAGCGTAAAGGAATGTAAATGGTTCTTATCCTCTTCTTTCCAAAATGCTATCACTGTATATCGATAGAAGTCACACATGAGAGAGAATGAAATGTTCTTATAAATGAGAGTTGATTAAAATAACATTATTAGACACAGGAAGGATCATGTTCAAATGAAATTATATTTCAGAAAAATCTTCAGGAAGATGCTTGTATTAAAGACTACCATTCATTGTGGATATTTCTATGCTATAGGCAATGATACAGAGCGGTATGGATAGTTGATAGATGATAGACAGATAGAGATGTATAGGTATAGCCATATCTGTATCTATTTTTGCCAGACTTGTGCACATATAACATGTTCAGATACCTAGTATTATTATTCTCCATTCCGTTGTTGTTGTGAACACTGAGGAGATATAGTGAAAGTGAGCCCAGTACAGACCTGAAGTCCTTCACTTGGTTAACAGAGAGCAGAGTCATACTTGAATCCAGTATTAGGACTCTTTACCAACAATTCATAGCCTTCCAATTTTTAAATGATACCATCCATTTATTAAGTGAGTGTTTTACATATTTTAATTCTGTGGGGCATCAAAATTGGCCACCCCAAAATGTATCTCTTTGGCATGAAAATATCTTTGGGCTGGTTACTTTTAAAAACTGCAGACATGGGATAAACTCTGAAAAGTAGAATTTTACCCTTTGCAAGAGACATTTACACTTGTAAGGGAAATCTCCATGTATAAGTCTATCTCCCTCTCTGTACCAGGAAGAAGGGGGGATGACCTTATTTCTATAAACTCTTACCAATGCAGAAGGCAAGGACTTCAATCTGCATAATAACCCTACTCTTGTTTCCAGTGCTTTTCTGGTAATCTCCCGTAACTGACTCCCCCCACCAACATCCTCCTTTCTCTTTAGCTGAAAATGGTATTTAAGATGAAAACCTCCACCATTTTGGCGAGTTACTCAGTTTTCCTGAGTGTCTCCCATGTACACGTTATAAATCTTTGTTTGATTTTCTTGTGTTATTCTGTATCATGTGAATTTAATCCATAGCCCAGCCAGAAGGACCCAGAGTAGGTAGAGGATATGTCTTCCTACCCTACAATTCTATCAGCAACCTGTACGGGAAGCATTGTCATCATTGTTGTGCACATATGATCACTGAAGCTCTAAGATATTAAGTACCGTTATGATTCTGCAGCTGGTACCCGAGGAGGTGGGACCTGCATCCAGGCTGGGCTCGGGCTGGAGGCTGCAGTCCGAACAGGTCCACTCTCCATAAAGCAGCTCCATCCAGCCTCCCGGGGTCTGTCCTGTGCTGGGTTTCCCACTCCTTGCTTCAGACTCATCTGTGTCTTTTCTTGTTATCCATGAAGCTGGGTGTCGAGCATTCCAGCCTTTGTCTCCTCAACAGGAATGAATTTTGTCTATGCTCTTTTTCTGCTTTTCTCAGAGCAATGAAGTTTACGTGTAAATGGTGACGGGAGGCTATACTAAATCTCTTTTTTGAAGATACAACTCTTTCAAGAGTTGAGCTGAAAATAAATCCCACGTGGTCAGTAACATAAAAACTGTGTAGGCAAGAGTCACAACGGTTCTGAGGAAGGAGTTGTGTATCTCGTTGTTATAATCACATCAAAAGCTTGTTCAGAGAAGAGTATTAAGATTAGAGATTTTTTAGTGTGGCTAAATGAGCAATGGTCGGCCTACATACTCATCACATTTAGAAAGCAATGCTCAAAGTTTGAGGTAATGAGGGGATGTCATACATCATTTGTAAAGGGTTGGGAAGCAGTTGGGGTAGAAGAAGCTAACGCTATTTGAAATACAGTCAGACGGACTATTAAGGTCAGATCAAGCTCTGTGTTACGCGATAAAATTAGCAATCCTTTTTTTCATATTTTTCTGTTTTTCTTCCTCGGGACCAGACACAGCCCCTCATGTCCCTGCCGCCACCCTCTGTCTCAGGCACATCCCCGTCAATCCAGGAGGCGCTGAAGTGTTAGTGAGGAAACATCCCTCCCAAAGGGCAGGTTTGCATTTGAACTATGATCTTCCAGAAAACAGAAAACAATTTGTTCAACCAGTAGTACGGGGACACCTCCTGTGCCCTGAACATTCTCCCCGAGGCTCAGGACGTGGTGCTGCGCAGCCCAGGTGGAGAAACCCCTGCCGTCAGAGAGGCTATATTCCAGTAGGAATCCCGAGAATTGGTTGTAAAGACATTTCTCAAAGTGGGGAGTTAGAGAAGATGGTTTTATGACTAAGAAGATCCTCAAATCATCCTTTGCCACTGTTTGCCTTTCACGCCCAGGTAGAGCTGGCCGTGAGATTTATCTAAATGCATTTAAAACTGCAGTCTGATAATTCAGGAGAAGGAAAATTGAGGCACTTTAAGAAAATTAGTTGTCATTCACAACAGAGTGGCTCCTGAGGGCAGACACACCTGGATGGGGGTCTCTTCCAGTGCTGAATGGGCTCCTTCCAGAACCCTTCGTAAAATTTCAGGATTAAAGGCTCAATGCCACAAGAAATGCTGCCTTGAAATTGCCACAGATTGGAATCCTGCTCAGTAAAACCCTCTCTCTGATGCCACCACACTTCTGGAAGGCAGGCGATTGCTGTCCTCTGTCATTATGTTTCTCCATCCTCTGCCAACTCAAGTGATTAGAGGCAATTCTAAAACTTTTTGTCCTATTGTTCCAATAGGTCTGGGAACAAATTTAGAAATGTGTCACGAGCATCAATTTTCACAATCTCAAAGCTCTCTTTTTAATGGAGGAAACAAAGCCTGCTCTCCTCCCTGTTTGTGAGGAGAATTTGGGATTTGGGCAATGCGGACGAGTTTCCTAAATAATTATGTACATCCAGATAATCCATAGAAATATTATAGGAACAAAATTTGAACTCTGCAACCAAAGCTGTGAACAAGAGTAGAGAAGGGGCAAAGCCATGTGGCATTTTCAGTTTGGGAACATGGTCACCCTGGTTGAGTGGAACCAAGACAGAAGGTCGAGTTAGGAAGCCGGAATATAAAGGAACAGATCTCTGGATGAAATCAGAGTATAAGGTAAGGTGAAATGGAACTCAAGGTGGACAGCTCATCTATGACACTTTATTACCTAATTTCTGGATTGCTATGAGTTTCCGCAGAGTGGTAAATCAGCTTCCTAGAACACAATGGACACAAAACATCCCTTCTATTTATACCTCTTGAAACTCCTCCGTTCCTGTGGAGCTCAGGACTCACTTCTGTTTCCTGCCTTCCTTCCCTTGTCTACCTGTTCTGCATCCCGGCCTCAACTGTGTTCTCTTTACCTTGTTGTTTCTGTCTTTTCTCTCTCTCTTTATCCTTTTTCTATCGTCACTTCTCTCTCAACTCATCAACCCCTTTTTCATTGACCATCAATCACCATGTGAACATGGCTTCTATTTATCAAACCAAAACCAATTTTTGCTTTCTCATTTTTAGTATAAAAGAAACAAAAAGCTTAAAGAAGGGAAAATGCAATAGAAGTCAGGAAATCGGAGAAGTGATTCTCAGGAGAATGTCTCATTGAAGCTCTCATTGACTGAAAATAAACCTTATTGATTGTCTTTAATATTTCCATTTTCAGACAAAGACACTGAAGCTTTTAGGGACTTCAGCAAGGCCAGGCAGCTCACAGGTGGACAGAATCCTTGCATTTTCAGACCATAAGTTGCTTCTACTTTAGGTCCAAGACGCAGAAGATAAATGAAAAGGGACCTGGGTTGTGGTCTATGCTTCACTGTATATTTTGCCTCAGTGAAAAGTTGGAAAATAAGAGAATAACTGAGACTTACACATGTGAAATAGATAATTTACTATGAGGGCATGACCAAAGTTCTGATTGAGAAATTACAGAGTTTGGCCAAGGGGAACAGAGTCTATGTGATTTTACTCATTATTTCCTCTAGGGCTGAACCAGATAAGAAAATAAGTCCATCATTTCTTGCAGCACATAGTACTATCAATTTTGAAATGGTGAGAGAGCTTAATTATATAGCCAGTTTTCACGCATTTTACCTGCCTGTTCATTTTGATGCTCATTTAAAGCCTGCTGTTTCCTTAGCAACCTCTCTTTTCTCTCTCCCCTCCATTGTGTCTTGTCAGTTAACTTGCTGTTAAAAATGTTTTAAGAGAAAATTATAATTTATAACAATTTATCTTGTTTAACAATAACCTGACCATTATCGTCATTCTTTCCCCAGTTAAAAGGGAACCATGTAGCACAGATGAATTATAAGACATTTTGATGATACCCTCAGGAGGTCATCAACAGGGAGAGTGCAGATTACCTAAGGTGATTCTAGCAAGACTGTTCAAGATGCTTCTGCCGGTGCTGAAACGGCACCATTCAGTCATGTGTGGGGAGCTCAGGTAACCAGGAGGTCATTGGCCCTGACTGAGAGACAAAGAGAGAGGAAAGGACAGAAGTACTGCTTCTGGGTGTTTGAAATCTGGGAAACTTGAGTGTCATGGGAGACATCTAACTGAATATTACCTGGAAATATTTGGCTGCCACAAAATTCGTTGTCCAGCACCCACTACTCTCCAGGTGGTACACCCTCCTCATGCACGTGCTCCACGTGGCTCCAGGAGACGGATGGGGCAGCAGGGCAGCTCCAACCTAAATCTCCAATTGCGGTGAATGTTCTCTCCCTAATGCAAAAGAGAAATAAAAGCAGTACTTTTCAGGAGGCTCACGCTTAGCTGCACTTGTATCCCATTTTTGTGGGATCCAAATCTGAATATGTGGGTCCTACTTTGGAGACATCCATTCCTAGCACCTGGTCATCCTTGATAACGTGGCTTAGTCTGCCCAGCCACATCCCACTGAGCATGTATGACTGTAGTTCAGATGGCTCCTGTCCCTCAGTGTTGAGCAGCCATTCTCAGTTTCACATAGCGTTTGTCCCAGATTCATTGGTATGGAAAGAACATAGAAGGAAATGAAAATGATTAAATACGTGGAGATTTGATGAAGGGGAGAGGCAAGGAGAATCATTATAAATAAAGGAAATTTCAAGTGAGGAAGGATGCCTCCTCTTGGGGTTGATGGATAAATATTAATGATCCCTCAAATCAAAGAAATGATCATTGTCTTAGCATCTAGGCAGTCTTGGAATAGAACATTTTGGTCCAACTCTTCACAATGGCCCATCTTCATGATAAGCAACAACTCTAGTCTTTATTAAGAAGGGATGTCTGGGCTGATTATTCTGGTTGATAATAAACTATAACTGTTCTGTGTAAAGAGGACCAGAGTGAAGAACTCTTTACTTAACTGGAAAGTGCCCATCGTCAGAGGTATTCTGCTTATTCCAAGGCAGGTAGAAGACCACATGAGGCCAGACTGACGTGGAGATATAGGTGATGTCTTGGTGCTCTCAGATGTGCAGAACTGCTTGGAGTCCCCAATGATATCAAAGTGTCAGGTGTGACCTGTCTAAGAAGCTCTAGTGTGTGCTGAGGGCTCTTCTCGTCAGTATTGCTGTCACCCTATGATGCCCTGGGAGCTGTGACTTGCCTTTCTGCAACAACAAGGAAGCTCCTATTGTTTACCATTGTCGTCCTACAGATCTTCCAAAAGGTGACTGTGTCTGTCCCTTTTCCAGAGAGCATGAGACGGTCCTTGGTTTCTATACTGGTTCCTGCAGATCTCATGAGTCATCACCTTTCTTCCATGCCCACAGCATCAGACTGGTACTTTTCCACTTGCTCAGCCGCAACTGCTACTGCAGCTTGATCAAGGAAAATGACACCACTCAATATCTGAAACAACCACCTGAATTCATTACTTGCACAAGCCAGGGAAAGCTATGCCGTGGGGCCCCGTCTCCCTGAGCAAATCGAGGAGCTGACCTTACATAGTGATTCGGGCAGTGCGGCATGTGGGGACTGGTGGATTTTAAGAGACAGGCGTCTTTAGGAACTGGTTGACCTTTTAGGTATGAAAGCATGTTACTGACATGTCTCTGTTGCCAGTCGACCAACCTTAAGGAAAAAGGGACCATCTCTGATTGGCTGGCTTTCAGGAGTGGTCATTAAAGCAAGTTTTACAAAATATGAGTTGTTTTAGGTATGCTATGCAATATTATACGATTTAATACATATTATACTATATTATCTTTATGTGAAAAATTATTTGTCACTCACACAAGATATTTGAGACTTCCTTTCTTGGTAGTAATATAGTTTTTTTCCCCAAAGTCTTACTGTTGCTAACTCTGCTGTAATAAACTCCATTGTGCAAGCCTATATAATCTAATAATTTCCTTAAGCTAAATTCTGAAAACTGGAATTACTTGACCAAGTAATGTGAACAGTTTGATGGTGTTCATGCACGAATCCATCTGTACATGTAGTTTGCATGTGTCTTTTTTTAACTTTTTATTTTGAAATAATTATAGATTCATTGGAAGTTGCAAAAAAAAAAATGCACAGGGAGGTTCCATGTATCTTTCACTTAATTTCCTCCAATGGTAACATAGTGACTAACTACAGTGACCTGGACATTGACGTCATCACAGAGCTTATTCAGATTTGTTAGTTTTATACACACACCTTTGTTGTGTGTGTTTAGTTTCATGCAGTTTTATCACACGTGTAGATTGTGTAATCACCTCCACAATTAAGATACAGAAGTGCTCTGGCAGCACAGACTCGCTTGGTAGTCACATCCCCTGCATCCCATCGCTAGCCCCCGGCAACCACTAATCTGTTCTCCATCCCGACAATTTTGTTATTTCTAGAATGTTCTATAAATTGACTCACACAGTATGGAATATTTGGAGACTGACTTTCATTGCTCAGCATAATTCTCTTGAGATCTGCCCAAATTGTTCATACCACAGTTGGTTTAACCTTCTACCCATGGAAGGACATTTGGGTTTTTCCCAGTTTTTTCCTATTGTGAATAAAGCCTCTATGAACACTCATATAAAGGTTTTTGTGTGAGCATAAGTAAGTTTTCACCTCTCTGGAATAAGTATAAAGAGAACAAATGCTGGATCATATGGTACGTGCAAGTTTAGTTTTGTAAAAAACTGCCAAGTGTTTTTCAGGAGACTGTACCATTTTGCATTCCCACCAGCAATGTATGAGCGGTCCAATTTATTATCTTCTCCAGCATTTGGTGTTATTACAACTTTTTATTTTAGCTATTATAATAGGAATGGAATGATACTTCATTGTGGTTTTCATTTGTGTTTTTCTAATGGCTAATGACTTTTAACATCTTTCCATGTGCTCACTGGCCATCTGTATCTCCTTTTTGGTGGAATGTCTATGTCTTTTGTCCATTTTCGAATTGGAGTTTTCTAATTACTTTATTTTAGAATTTTGAAAGTTCTTCGCAGATTCTAGGTACAAGGACTTTGTTAATAGGTGATTGCAAATATTTTCTCCCAGTCTATAGCATGACTTTTTATCGTTTTTTCACAGAATCATTCTCAGAGCAAAAGTTTTAAACTTTGATGAATTCCAATTTATCAATTTTCTCTCTTTTGGTGTCAAGTCTAAAACTTTGCTTCTTTGTGGGTTCTAAATGTTTTCTTCTTTTTTTTGCCACAAATGTTATAGTTGTATGTTTTATAATTAAGGTCTTAATCCATTTTGAGTTGATTTTTGTACAAAGTGTGAAGTTTAGCTCAAGTTCCTTTTTTTCCTTTTTTTGTTGCCTTTGTAAGTCCATTGCTCCAGCACCATTTGCTGAGAAAGTTATCTTTCTTCCATTGACTTTCTTTTGTACCTCTGTCCGTAATCAGTTGGGCATATTTGCTTGGTCTGCTTGATGTGGAGTGTTGACTCACCTTTATGAATTTTTCTATAGTTAATTTTTTGTTTAATCCTACAATTCCTTGAGTCAATTTTAGTCATTAATATTTCTGTAGGAAATTGTTCACTTCATCTAGAATTTTTTAACTCTAGTTGATAAAATTAAAATGCAAGAAAATTCAATCTTTTTAGCATATATTTATATGAGTTTGGACAATGTATAAAATTTATGTAACCACCACCACAGTTGAGATATAGAAAAGTTCAATCATCTCAAAAATTCTCCCTCGTACTGCCCCTTTGTAGTGAGACTGGTCCTCAAGACTGAACCTCTGGAACCACTTGTCTGTTTTCCTCTCCTACAGGTCTACCTCCTCCAAATGTCATATAAATGAAATCATACATTAAGCAGCCTTTGGGCCTGGCTCCTTTCATTTAACATAATGCATTTTAGAGTCATCCATGCTGTTGCACACGTCAATAGTTCTCTCTCTTTTATCACCAAGTAATATCCCATCGTGGGGATGTACCACAGTTTATGTATCCATTGGCCAGCTGAGGCACATTTGGATTATTTATAGTTTTTGGCAATTATGCATAAAGCTACTAAAACGTTTTATATACAAGTTTTTGTGTGAACATGTGTCATTTCTCTTCAATAAATACCTAGGCATGGAATCACTGGGTCATATGTAAAAATATGTTTAAGTTTACAGTCAAGTGCCCAAGAGCTTTCCAAAGGTGGTTTGCAGTCTTGCATTCCCACCAGCATGGGTGAGAGCTCTAGCTAGCTCTGCATCCCCGTCAGCATTTTGTCTGTGCTCCAGTGTCTGAACACTGTTCTTTCATGAATTTGTCTGGTGTGTTAATGGCAGAATGTAGGTCTCTTCTACTCCATCAACGGCAGAAGCAGAAATTTCCGCCTCCAGCTTTTAATCTTATTTCATCAAATAATACTACCTATTGCTCTTGCTGTTCCCATCATCTATGGAATCCCAGTGTTATTCCCACTTCATCCCATTGTGCCAGGTGGCCCCATTGCATAAACATTCGGTACAAATGTTGATCTCTATCAAAGATTAAAGCTGCTGGCTTACTATATAATTCTTTACAAAGACAGTCTTGTCTTAATGCTCAACAATTCTGATGTCCACATGGAACGTCCTTCCAATACAATTCTGAGGACACTTGGTGTCCTTACCCCCAGTGATTTTGGTCCTCTGTTCTACCGTAGATCAACCCTTGCCATTATCATTAATGATAACACACAATGACTTCTAATGAAAGGTTTCAATTTTCTAACTGTCACCACTCCAACTCATGGCCTCTGGTACCACAATTATAACAGTTCTACCTCACCAGACCTCAGAGTCCATTTACTCTACTTCCCCTCCATTTTACCTCAACCATCCGTGTCACAGATTCCTAGTTGTTCAGGTTAATTTCTATGGCCCATGATTCTAATCATTGTTTCACAGAAATCTTCGACTCCTTTCTCCCGCCTTCCTTCTGTCACAGCCTTCTGGCTGCCACTCAACCCCGGATGAGTCAAAATCCCCTCCTTTTCCAAATGTGTCTTTTCTACTTTGAATATTGAAGGAAGACACACAGTGATATTAATTGCTTTCACTGTGAGTTCGAAACCACAACTTCAAGAGTGGCCTAAACCTTACCATTCAATCGTTTAATATTTAGTTTTCATTAATGTTCCACTGACTTATGTTATTATTGATACCCCCTCTTCTCTTCTAAAACCTCCATTTTCACACTCAGGAGTAGACCTTGCTTCCAGTTTGTAATTATGAGATTCAGTCAGAAGATGAATCCCGTGAACTCGCACCAGCACATGCCTCCCCAACCTGTGTCTATGCTTCTGTGCAGTCATCTGCATAGTCATCCTTTACTATCAGTGAATCGTCCATCTTTACAAGGCCAACCTTCTACTTATGCACTAGGTTCACATGCTTTTGACTTTTTGATCATATGGCTCCAGAAACTTTCCCCTCTCCCTCCTGTCTCTTTAGATTTCCCACCTCTGACGGATCTTTGGATCAACATACAAGCATATTATTATTTATTTCATCTTAACAAAACAAAATGAAACCAGCTCTGGATCTAATTTTTCATACCCATTTATTTCTTATTTTTCTGCTCTTCCTTTCAGCACGACTCTTCCAAAGACAGTCGTTATTCATTCTCTCCAACTTTGTCCATTTTGTCTCTCCAACTTACACCAATCAGGCTTTTATCTAAATGTCATTGAAAAAGTCCTCGTGAAGCTGATCAATGGTCCACATGGTACCACATCCGATGGTCCTTTCTCATTCACCATCTTTCTTTTCCCAAGAGCAGCATTGGACAGCTTTGGTCAAAGTTGATCCAGGGTTGGACCACTTCTCATAATTCCCATTGCCTCTGTCCTTGTACACGTTCCATTCATCTCGCATCTGTACTATCGAAATAGCCATCTACCTCATCTCCTTACTTCCCTGGTTGACCTCTTTAAATTATTCTCAACCCAGTAGTGAAAGAATTCTTTCAATCCTCTGTTCAGAACATCCTCAGGTCTCTCCTCTTAGAGTGAAAGCCAGTGTCCACAGATTGACTCATTGTGCCTTGCCACTCGGGGCCCAGAAGTCCTTTCTGGCCTCTGTCACTTCTCCAATGACCATCCCAATTCTTGGTTTTACTCTGCAGCATTCATCTCTCCACCCATTGGACCCTCCAGCCAACAGCCAAGCTTCTTCCTCCACCACCCGATACCTTCTCACTGAAAACCCTTCCCTCAGACAACCCTCCTCCATTTCCTCCTCGTATGTGATCAGATGTCACCTCCTCAACAAGGCTTTTCTTGACCAACTTGACCAAAATGAAAAGTTCCAACTCAGCCCTTCTGCTTGTCTTTATCCCAGTTCCCCGTTTCGCTGTTCTCCATAGCATGTAACACAATCCAATACAGTTATTTTGTTAATATATATACTATTCTATACTATATTAATGTTATAAATCATACAGTATTATAATATAGTATATTTTAATTCATATAGTTTATATATTTATATATGTGATATATCACATAACACACATAACATAATCAAATCTAATATATAATTCAGTGTATTTTAATTATATAGAATATATATCATAATGCAATATATATTATCTATAGCATAATCATGTATAATGTTATATTATATGACATGATATAATTATATCACAATAGTTTACATCATAATCATATACATATTATGTTTAATATATTATACTTATATAAAATTTTTATAGAATTTGTTTACTTTCTTTCTGAGAAAGTCAGACGTTTTTGGCTGTTTTTTTCCTCCCATTGTAGAAAACCCTCTGCCAAGAGCAGTGCCAGACACACAGTAAATAATCAATAAATGGATGCATTCATGAGTATATTGGATCTATTTGCTTTAATCATAAAACAGTTATTTCATATTTTTACCCTACTGGCCTCATATTTTTCATTTTGCCATCTTCCTATGGATTTCTTATTATCTCTATATTTCTTTTGATATATGCTTATGAGATATGAGAACTCAAGTGCATTGGAAATACGACTGCCCTGTCATTCATCTTTACCTTGAAACCAGAAAGCAAACATGAATGGTTTATGATATTTTCCAGATACTGTCAAATTTATTTCCCTATATTTTCTTATCTTTCTTCTCTACCATAGTGGCTTAATGCCTATTTTCTAGTAGCTTTACCAAAAGTAGTTACCATCGCTTAAAATCTTTTCCAATCTAAAGAAGTGTTAATTGTAGGAATAGGTTTTCTCAGATCTCAACTTTATCCATTCTTATTTTCAAATTGGTCGTTCAATTTCTCACATTCTTTTCCCCAACATCAATCTGAGTGAGACCCAGTATTCAATTAAATCTTTTCTCTTAGAATGCAGATCATTTAAAATTTTTATTTCTCAACTATAAGTTAAATCTTCAAGTAGATTGCTGTCTGATTCAATTTATTAGAGGAACCACAGAAAAATAACACATTGTGCTTCCATGCTTTATGTCTTATTTTATAAGCTGTTTTCATGTGTCATTGTAAAATATTGAATCTATTTCTTACATTAGCTGGTGACTATAAATAAACTATGCAAAAACAGGAGACATTAACTGACAAGCCTAAAAGGAACATCTCATATTTGATGTGTTAGTTTTAAGAAGAATAAAGACATTTAAAAATGCTGTTAAACAGTACATTCACACTGAGGGTGCAGAAAAAAACATGAACATAATATTGCCAGGAATGAAAAAGATACATAGTAAAATTTGTATAAATTTGTGAGTAACGTAGACAGATTCAAATATCAGAATATTTAGATTGAAGAGTTGAGAAGAAGCCTGGATGTGACAATAAGAAATGATTTTGTAACTGTACTGGATTGAATATTGTCCCTCAAATTCCAGCCAGACTCTGTGAATGTGACTTTATTTGGAGATAGGATCTTTGCAGATGTAATCAAGTTAAGGTCAATTTGTGCTAGATTAAGGTGCACCCTAATCCAATGACTGACTGATTTCTTAATAAGAAGATGAAATTTGGACAAACATAGACAAACAAAGACAGCCATGTGATGACAGAGGCAGAGATTGGGGTGATGTATGGATAAGCCAAAGAATGTCAAAGATTGCTGGCAACCACCAGAAGCTGGAAGAGCCAAGATTCCTTCCCAGAGACTTCAGAGGGAGTGTGGCCCTGGAGACACCTTGACTTTGTACTTCTAGACTCTCCAGAACTGTGAGAGAATAAATTTCCCTTATTTTAAGCCATCCAGTGTGTGCCAACTTGTTACAGCAGCCACAGGAAACTCATCCATTAACTCTGTTCCCAAGTTACTCTATTAATTACCGGGAAAAATTATAGAATGAAAACACTCTCAAGTAGGTAAATGGTTACTGAAAGATTTCTGGGATGTGAGAGAGAATGCAGGTGAAGACCTCTGATTGTAGGGAGTTTTTCCAAGTCTTGAGTTCACCCAGAGTTTTGTTGATTACATAGAGCTCATGGACCACTCCCTCTGATTTCAAGCACGAAGATGTAGGGAAGGGGGTGATGTTTCCAGGGAACAGGATTGAAGCAAGTTGAGAAAACTGGGAAATGGGTCCTAGTCCCACAACTCTGACTGTTTTACCCGTTAAGTTGCTCTGCTGCAAGGTAGAAGTAGAGAAATCATGGACTCCTGCAACTTCAGAGCTGAACACGTCATTTAATCCACACTCTTTGCTTTATTCGAAAGGAATTTCGTTCCCACAATATCCATGTGCTGGTCCAAAAAGCCCACTGATGTATTTCAAATGTTCTTGTTGCCAAATAAATAGGCGCCCAAAATAGGGAATTTGCAGCATTCAACATCCATGAGCAATTTCCTTGTGTTCCAAGGATGAGGTAAGAATGAGGAGCAAAAAAATGAAATGACAAATCTGGAACCTCCCAAATGAGGAAAAAAATACAAATTCTAAAATTTGGGAATTAGAATAAATTGTGGAGTGGGTTATTGAATCAATTAGAGTGCAAAGAGAAAGCTGAATTCACCACTGACGGTACAGATTAAGAGGGCACATAGAGAGGCGGGGCAAGGGGAGGGGAACAAACAAAGGATGATGGGGTGCCAGAGCCTGGCAGAGGTGAGAAGTGAAAGGTGAGAAGTTAGGGGTGAAAGGCCAAGGATGGAATGAAATGATACTGCAGCTGAAAGAGCTGGAACTATGGAAGTCACTGCCCGCTACGAGCTATGGCCATGTTACATCCAGAGACATGGAGTCCAATCAGGAAAGAGACGTGAGGTGATGCTCTGACGTCTCTCTCTTCCCAGCTTCCTCAGTCTTCTGTTGGTACCTCCCATTGGCTCAACCATCATTATTTCATTGTCCAGGGAGTTCAGAAGATGCAAAGTTCATCCTCCCTAGTTACAGAGCATGGCAGAGAAGGAAGGAGAATGGATCTAAAACAGCAAACAGAAGAACCAGCTCCCTGTGTGTATTCATTTATTCAAATTGCATTTAAACAAAACCTCATTGATTCACACTTGCCACTGATCTCCTCTAGGGCAGGGATTAAATCTTAATGATATTTGTAAACACAGCTCCCAACACAGTGTGTGACAAGTAATAATAGCATAGATAATATTAGTAGAATCCTTATTATGAACCAGACTTCTATGTGAAGTGCACTGTCTATTGCATATTATCTTCTTTAATTTTAATAATACTCTAGAAGTAGGTACCAAAGTACTTTTAAATGTATGAAAAAAAATTTAAATATAATATTCATACAAAATGTTGCTCTATGCCAGACCTTTCTCCTAGTCAACAGGCTCCAATATGGTAGCCAAGAACCACATGTTGAGTACTTAAATGAGTGCTTAATTGTGGTCAAATACAAATTAAGATGTGCTGAAAGTGGGTTTCACACACATTGGGTTTCAAAGACTATGAAAAAAAGAATGTAAAATATCTCATTATATATTTTGATATTGGTTGTGTTTGGTGTATATTGTGTGAAATAAAATAAGTGATTAAAACTCATTCCACCCACTTACTTTTACCTTCTTAATGTAGCTCCCAAAAATGTAAAATTAAATACGTGGTTCACATTCGTGGTTCACCTCAGTTTCTGTTGGAAAGAGCTGCCCTAAGGGATTTACTGAGACATCAAGCGGCAGACGCTGGACTGGAACCTAGATCGTCTCACCTGGAAGGTCGTGACTTAACTACCTTGCCATGCAGCCTCTAAATTGTAAATAAATGAGTGAATGGGAATAAAACTTGTCATCTTGAGAGGCTACCACGTATCAGGTACTCTGCTGGGTACTTTACATATCATGCTCCAAACAATCCTGCATGAAATGTCATTATTCCCATTTGTTAGATGAAAAAAATTTAATTTCAATGTAACATACCCTCGGCTACAGCGCCAGTTAGCAGGTAACCAAAACACAAATCCAAAACAGATTCCTTGGTCTGGAGTGCAAGTTATCGGAAATTCCTGGGATGGATGTTTTAAAAACCAAAGAGCACATGTTGAAATTTCAGAGACAAAAGCAGATAATAGGTTTCTGAATATACTCAACATGCTAAATTAGAGAGACACTTAATAACTTATTCCATAATGGGGCATGATTAGCGTTATACAGAATTTCTCATCCATGAACTGGTAGATTAAGAGATATTAATAAGGAAATCTACATGATGAATAACAGGATGGAAACACCTGGTTGACCATCAATCACTGAGTGATCCCCATGTATGAGAAGCATCCATTGGGCAGCCGACAGAAGCTTGCACACATACATGCTCACAACACAGACACCCCCTTGTAACTCTAGGGCCTTATTTCTCTACCACAAGAGACAATTAAACAGTAACTGGGAAAGATGGAGCAGAGAACTCAATACACAATCTACTAGCAGATAACATAGCAGGCATCTGCAAGGGGCCATGATTTATGCAGGAAGCATAACAAATAATTGTCTTTTTCAATCATCTTTTATGTGTAAGAATTAAAAACTATACACAGGAATGTATATACAAGAAACGAAGACTGAGAATGCCCTTCCCTGCGATACTGTGGTACCAGAAGAGTAGCAGAAATTTATTTTGCAGTGTTTTTTCCAGGTTTTCATCTTCTTTTTGTCCTTATGTCACAGATGCCAGTCTATTTTTCATGTGAACTCTGTTTCCCCACAATCTTTGTGTATCCAGAATATAAATATTTTCCAGAATGGAGGTATTTTCCAGAAATACTTTTTCTCTTTTAATTCACAAGGAATATTTGTTAAGTTATTGTTCAATTAAAATAAATGTGTTAACCGTTAGCTTCAGAACAAAGAAACCCATTGTTTATAGATGAATTTTAGCACCTGTAAGACATTTCATGAGTGATGTTTTTTGTATGCGTAAGACATACAATAATAAAAGCGCAAATTTAATTTCGAAGGTTTTGAGATGTTGCAGTGGCAGAACATGTAGTCTAAAGAGGGTTGTTGTAGGACATTTAGAAAAGGAAGACCGAAATTTCCACCTGAAACAACAAACATAGATCACAAACATGTTTCTGGGAAATTTTAGAACACTTTTTAAGCTCATCGCTCAAATGAAGCCAAAAATGTTAGGAAACCAGATGTTGAATAAAGAACAGTTTGCTGTTTAGTGCTCGAATCATGCCTAGATTCTAAATGTGTGCATCCTAAACTGGTTTGATCAATTGGATGCCATAAAAACTATGACCATTGTCTCCACCCTGGGATTTGCAATGTCAAGACTTCTTGTTATTTACTTTCCATTTCTCCAGAGAATATATCCCCAGCAGGAGACACAGTAACAGAAATCATTTCCTCTCCTTTTTCCTTCTGTAAAGCATATGGCCTAATCTATCCTGTGAAACTCCAATTTATTTTAGCATTCATGAACCTTCATGACTAATTTCCTGAGCCAAACTATAATTACTTTAATTCTACACTGCTGGAGAGAATTTGAAAACAGGACTTCTTTAGAAGAAAATTAACTTATATAATGAGTGAAGAGATAAATCATATTAGCTCTAATTAAAGTATATTAACATTTTGGTTGCATATGAATAAAAATCAGACACAATGAAAGCAGGTTTCTCATAAAGAGTCAATTTATGGAGATTTATGAAGATTTTAGGAACTTGCAAAATTTCATTACTTAACATCTCTATTAAGATCTTTACAAGCATGCATAATGAAAAGCCTAATAAAAGATTTAATAAATGGACTTTTACTTAAAGTCACACTGATTCAGTGCAAGCAAAGGTTTTAAACCCGTAATGGAGATTAAAATGATAATTGTCAATTTAAAAATACATATGCTATCTGCATGGCGAGAAGTAGCCAAGTAGAAATCAGAGTTAGAGAGTCACAGAATCTTCTTCCATCAAAGTAATTCCAGGGTTTCTCCTTGCATCCTAAGAGTGTGGTAATGACCTCAGTCTTCTGTATTATTTACCTATTATCTAAACAACTACAAGGACCAGGGGAAATAAGCATGAATGTCTGACTACTAGGAGACTATTTCAAATCTTTCTCTTGTGCATCACAAGATCTTTTAGCTCTCTCTTTATGTCTAGAATGAATGTTCAACACAAATAGTAGACTTTCCAGTAACCTTAAGTTAAACGTGAGGGTGAAAAGAATCAGATCCTTTCCCAGAAATGCTGTTTCTCTAAACTTACACAATGGCGCTGTCCAGAAACTTAAGTTTTGGTATTTCTCCTGAATAGCTTAAAAAGATGCTCAAGAATATGCTCTCAACTAAGTCACACAGAAGTCCATGAAAGAACCCAGTGAGCACCAGAGTCTGCGCTCCTAATTTGAAGATGAGATTTCTAACCAGCATTTACCATCGATTGTTGTGGTTAGTGAGGTGGAGTGGGTTCTGGCTCTTAGTGACCCTGTGGACAACAGAGTGGAACCCTGCCCAGTCTTTTTGCATCACCCTCTCGCCTTCTGATGCTCTATCAGATAATACTCTGCTGCTGTTTATAGGGTTTTCATGGCCAATATTTTTGGAAGTGAGTGGCCACATCCTTCTTCCTCATCTCTCTAGTCTGGAAGTTCTGCTGAAACCTGTCCACCATGAGTGACCCTGCTGGTATTTGAAATCCCGGTGGGATACTTTTCAGCATTACAGCTGCATGCAGCCACCACAGTGTGACAACTGATAGTCAGTGGTGTGGTTCCCTGACCGGGACTTGAACCTGAGCCTAGTGCCAAATCTTAACCACCAGACCACAGGGGCTGGCTACATTTACCATGGTGTCCTCTAATTTCCAACGGAGCGTAGGCCCCATTCAACATGGCATTCAGAATCCACCGTGCACCATTGGCCACCAGCACTTTCATCCTTACTGCTTAGGTTCGCCACAGCCATGAATACTTCAAAGGGGGTCTTACCTTCCCCTGCCATTCACACAACATCACTCTTCACAATTACTCTTTTTTTACAATTGTCCAATAACATGTCACCATATAAAGCATATAAACTCGACAGCCTTATAGAAAACAGTTATGTTCACTCTGCAAAACTTTGCATTGGTAGATTATCAAACAACACAGATACGTGTTTTAATAGGGAAAATGCCAGACTAAAAGTCTGTGAGAAGGTATTCCAGGTTCAGCATGAAAGCATTGGCAATTTGATATTGCAAACGAGGATTTTCTCTTGTGGTGTTTAGTTATTTGTTCACAGAGCTAAACGTGACAGTGCTTTTAGTAAACTAACTCTCATTTCCATCTGTATCATTTCTCAAGCGCCTTGAAAATATTTATTGAATTGCATTTTTAAAACTCAGAATTGTATTACTATAGATACCAAGAAATGAAGAAATTAGATAATAGAATTTTCAGAGAACTCAGAGAATAAAGGGTAATTTAAAAGTAGACAGAATGGAAAGATAATCGAAAAGAAAGACAAGAGAAACTAATGATGGAAGGTTTTCTGAGTCTGCTGGGGAAAAAAAATCTTAAACCATCCTAATGCAGCAAAGTAACTATAATTTTGAATAGGATATGCATTTTAAAAGATATATTTGAAATGCTTAATTGAGATGCTCATCAATTAAGGGAAATGTAGAAAACTGGAGAGAGAAAGAAGTAATGGCGGTAGAGTTTCCAGAGGGGTCCTTGGTGTGTGATGCTGCCACAATGTGCACAGGCTGAAGATGACCAACGTTAGTCTTCTCAGGGAGCCACCTCCGTAGAGGGCAGGAGCATTCCACCAGGAACCCCGAGAGCTGTGCACTAATGTTTAAAGGCTACACGTGTCCAGGCTCACACTGAGGTGAGTTCTGAAAATACACAGCATGTATATTATGAAAAGACTCAAATCATGAACTTATTTTTAAATGATCCTGGGTTTGCACTGGACAGAAGCAAAAGCAAATACTGTAGATAAATATGCCTTCAACCAGCGATCAAAGTGTTTCCAAAGATAAAGCACGATTGGATGTGAACTTAAAGACACACATACACACATAGTCAGTAAAATAAGGCAGTATGAGCAAGAACCAGAGGAAGCAATAACCGGAAAAATCAGATGCACCAAAAGACATGGGCATGTGAGATACAGACCATAAACTAGGCACAAAGAATAAAGGAAAAGATTGGTATGCTCAACGACATTCAAAACAGAAAATTATATTTATCAAAAACATAAAGAAAGCGTCATGTATCTTGTTTAAGAAATAGCACTTCCCCTAAGATATATAATATTCTTCTATATTGTTTTCTAAAAGATTTAAAGGCTTGTCATTCATATTTAAGTTGCTACGTTACCTGGAATTGATTTTTATATAAGATGTGTTGAGATCTAATTTCATATCTTTTTATATGTATAAATGAAGCATCCTTTCTGAATTTTATCATTGGAAAAGAGTCCATAAAAATAAATTCATGACAAATATATTCTGCTTTTTACTTTATTTTCTATCTATTTAGAATACTTAGGATTCATATATTTGCTGTACCAAGAGGGAAAATGGAAAAGCCTCAGATAGATTTGAAAAATAATAGGGGAATCGTACAAAGATTAGATTTCCAGTGAGAGCAAAATAGACATTTATGGGCATAAGGCTTTCCAAAAGAGATAAAATAGACCCTGATTTGTAACCAAGGTCAGGTTTTCCCTGAGAACAGTGGATTCTGTGTAGCAGGAACTTTGTCTTACTCAAATTTATAACCACAGGGCTTTGCATAGTGTTGGAAATGTTCTAGTTACACAATAATTGTAAGTTGAGTAAGTTAAGGAATGAGTTTGATGCCATACCGTGTTCTTAAAGACGTTGAGATGTCCCACTTGGTCATTGTGATTGGCTCTGGTTTAGCTGTTGGTATATAGAGCACTCCATTGGTACTGACAGATGGGTCCTTCTTGGGTTCCCTCCTACAGTTCCCAGGGCTCTCTCAGCACCAGGATACCATGTCTGACCTGTGTGTCAGGAGCTCTTTTGAGGACAACATCAGTAAGGTTTAGGAGCAGAACTCAGCTCTTGGACGCATTGTGCCCAGGCAGTTGCTTCTATGCATGGCTTATGTTAACTCTATTAATAATTTTTACCCAATACCATGTAGAAGAAAAAAGGTGTAACCCAAGAGAGACAAACAAACTCACCGTGCAATTATTCTCCTTCTTTGTGTGTGTGTGTCTCAAAAGAAATTTACATTAGATGTCACTCATTAATTCTCCATTTAAAGGGTTCACTCCATTACCCAATTTGTCAAAACCTTGTCAGGTGTCAGAGTGTGCCTCCCGGAAGTCTTCTTAGACTACTCAAGCCAAAGGATGGAATCAATATTTCTTTAATTCTTATTCTTTAAGTGAAGATTGGAACAATGGATGCATCAGGACTTTGCTACTTGTACTGACAATATCGGTCATGGAAAGAAAAATGTTCTGTTCTTATTTGTGACTTCACCCTTTTTGCATGAGATTGTTTTAATAAGTTAGTGTAAACTGAAAATTTTGTGTAAGTCAGAAATAATCATTTCTGCCTCCTATTTCCCGTATGGCCAACACAGCCAGCTAAAATATTCGAGTAGACAGTTTAATGCTGTGATTGGTGTATCTGTTATATCATACTGCTCACAAATACTAAATAGTTTAAAAAGCTACTGAAAAATTATTATAATTGGTTTTCTCTAAACCTTGATAATCTATTTTCACGTTTTAGTAACTTCAAGAGTATATCTGCAATTATACGTCCTGCTCATTATTTTTGGAAAATATATTCTATTTTTCCTTCCTGGAATAGGTAGCAGGACATTCATAAGGTGACAATTAAGTACGGAAGCAAACTACTGTTAGGTCCTGCAATTTACGTTTTGACAAATCCTTCTAATTACAAGCTTAGCAATGCCCACACAGGTTACAGCTACACAAGAAAATGCAAGGGAATTTTATTTGTCAAAATGCTTGTATATTTACTGAGCACGTTGGAAAATGGCCCCTGACACTTTCAGTGAAAATGCTTCTATTTTCAGCGGTGTTTGCAAAATACATTTTCCTTTTCTATCGTATAAATGACCCTTCTGAAGTAGCATAGAGTCAAAAACTTAACAAGTGACTCAAAATTGTAAAATTGCTACTTTCTCAGCAAAGTGCTGGATGAATAACTTTAATTTTCTGAGTTTTTGGCAAGCATGTGACTACATTAAATAAGTCATCAATCTTCTTACTGATTACTCAGAACAGCACTTCTACAGGAATCTGCTACAACCCTGCCCTCCAATGCCCTCTAATAAGGCAGATATTCATCCACCTCCTTCCCATGCATTCTTGTAGAACCCTTTACTTATGTCCCTTGTTCCTTAAACAAATTCTTAATATCTCCACTTCATAAGCAAAAAAAAAAAAAAAAAAACTAGAGTAACTTACTCAGTTGATCAGCCACTCCCTTCCCTGAGGGACACAAGGAAGAATGTAGATTTGAAAGTATAGAAAGAGATTACGTTTCTATTCCTGAGATATTTTGACTATTTTGGCAGACTTCATTGGTTAAACCAATCAATATCATGACAGGCTTCCAAAGAGCTTTAAGACAATAAAAAGATGGTGCCTTCATCAGAGATGTAGCCATGACTCAGTCTCTCGTGATGGTGAGTATAGAGGGCTCTTTTCACACTCTACCCACAGATTTGCAAGGTCCCCTCCACTGAGTAGTTTAGTTTAAGAACATCTGATTTTCTCAGACTTCCAAAACCTTAAAACCAAACAACCCTCATCATACTTAGCAGGTAAAGAAGAGAGAGTTCCTCTTTGTGTTTCATGAATTGGCTATGCCCGAGGAAATTGAGCCAAACTGACACTATGACCCACCAACCAGAGTTGGTCAGATCTCCAAACTGAAATCTGAATGAAAGCTTTACTTTTCTTTCATTACACTATAAAATAAATAATAATTTTCTCCCCTCAACCAAATCAATGTAACGTAGATGAGAACCTATATAATTTCTAAATATATAGAAACAGAGCAAAGATGGTAGACATTTTTCTGGACCAAACCTGAACCTGATATACTTTTCAGTACTTTCTTTGACTCAGATCTGGCTGGTTAATTCCAGCCGTGATAGAGACACAGATGTTCATATTTGATTTCTGCGTCTCGTCTGTTTCCCTGGTCGAGATTTTCCTTAGTGGGAAGGCTGACTGAGATGTCTCTATGTCTATATTAATTTTCTATTGCTATGTAACAACTTACCACAATCTTAGAAGCTGACAACAACACACAAATATATTGTCCCACGGAGTTGAGGGTCGGGAGTCTGGACGTGGCTGAGTTGGGTCCTGTGCTCAAGGCCTCACACGGCTGCAGTGAAGGTATCTGCTGGGCTGTGCCTCTTTCTGGAGCTAGGGACTTTCATTTAAGCTCATTTAAGCTCATCTGTCTTTCTTTCTTTTTTTTTAAAGATTTGCACCTGAGCTAAAATCTATTGCCAATCTCTTTTTTTTTCCCTCCCTTTTCCTCTTCCCCAAAGGCCCCCAGCACATAGTTGCATATTCTAGCTGCAGGTCCTTCTGGTTGTGCTACGTGGGACGCTGCCCCAGCATGGCCGGACGAGCAGTCCCATGTCCCCGCACCCAGGATCAAAACCAGTGAAACCCTGGGCCGCCAAAGTGGAGCACGTGAACCCAGCCACTAGGCCATGGGGCGGTCTCTCAGGTGCCAATCTTTAAAACAAAAAAAAGAAAAGGCAACACCTGAGTTGTGGGCTTGGAGACGATAGATGCAGAAGCAGCAAGGAAAGACTACAAGCCATCAAGAGAACAGTGCAGAAAAAACAGCCAACAACTTTTTCAAAGTAAGGAATGCAGTGGATTCCTTTGTGCTCATTCTGCCTCAAATATTTGCAGTGAAACAAGCATTTGAGAATTAGGAAATCCAAAACAGATATTCCAGCCTGTTTTCTCTATGTGGTTACTTGTGGGTAACTGAGTGAAAAGGGTGTCGAAAACAAGGCTAAATTTTTGTAGAGGTGCATAGAAATGTACAGGTGTCATTTTTCCCAAATGCAGCAGATGACTTTCCACTGCCTACATTCCACACCTGACTCCCTGGTCCAATAATGGCAATGCAAGAATTTCCCTGGAACTCGGGACACACTCAGCCCAGAACGGCAAGGAGACGGACGCTACTACCGTGTGCTTGAAGTCAACTCTACTCCCAGACTCATTTGTGTTACCACCGCGGAGATATGATGTAAGGTTCTTAGGAGGTCCCAGAAGTTTGTTCTTCTATCTCCCACAGGCAGATGGCCCGCCTCCTTAAACTAAGTGTTTGAATAAGTAAAAGATGATTTCAACATGGAAAGGGGCAGGTGTTTTGTGGAAACAAATTGGTTTCCCCTATCAATCTCAAAATCTTAGTTGAATTGGGGCAGACCTCTGTGCTTCCTGGAATATTGCTTACAGTTGCAAAATGAACTTTTACCAAACTGCTGATGCTTGTTTACAAAGGCCCAAAATAGGGAGGGTCCCAGTCAATAAATTAACCTGGTTTTATCTGTAAATGATCTTTGATTCTGAGTTGATGAGCAAGCTCTTGCAGTTTCCTTTCTGCTTATCATGGCACACTCTTGTCGAATCATTCTGAACTCACAAGCGTTTCGAAAGGCAAGACCCATTGATTTCCTCATTATGTCAGGAAATGGCAAGTTCAGCAAATTTCTAAACCCTTTCAAACTTGGAGGTCTGTTCAGAAGTGATAAGCCAGGACGCCATATGTAAGTTGGTGAGGGTTTGTATTGAGTCAGTTCTCAGCAGAGTATTTTTGTCCTGGAAATTTTTCCTCTCCTTACAGCCCATTAGGAGAGAATGGGGAGGAGAGGATTCAGGGGCTAATTCACTTAGAACATTCCTCTAACAGTGAGAGACGGGGGAGAAGTCTTTTGCTTAATTCTTTTACGCTTATTTGCTCCACACTCAATTCTCCTGACCTCTTTAGAAAGATTACTATAATACAAAGATTAATTATTCTCATTAACCACAGATGCACGATGACAAAAGCCAAAATGACATCAGGATTTTTTAATCCAGTATTAAATGTATACAATGGTGACAGGAAAACTAGCCACTCTTTAAAATCTGAAGAACGGGACGTTACCGAAAAAGAAATGATGGTGGTTTGACTCAAAATGTTTCTTCTGTAGGCCACTAGCAGGCATTCAATCTTACAAGAGCACTTTGCAGAACAGAAATGCCAGGGGCTGGGAAGGAAAAAGAAAAAGGAGGGAGGATAACAGGAGCTTGGAGAATTATAAATTAAAAGGACAGTAGTGGGTGATCTGAAAGGTCAAAGGAATAAAACGCAGGGTCTTCTGAGGAGAATCAATCTCAGAACCGTGAGGGAAATTCTCTAAGTACACGGAGTGGGAGAATTTTCTGATGTTTGGAGGTTCTTTTGGCATTTCCATTACCTAAAAAAAAAATGAAGACTCTAATCTATACATATTTGATTCAGAAGTAGAAGACAGTGTGTTAAATACTCTTTTGGATGTTGCAATTAAACAGGGCACAGAACATTGATTTTACTGTATCCTGGTGCTTTTTTTACCTTTTTTTTTTTTTCCTTCTGTAAGCATGTAAGGGTTCAGGGACCATAGTCGTTCGGTTCTATTTCTGCTGGGTCAGAAAAGATTGAGAACAGTTAAACAGGCAGGGGATTGGTTCCTAAAAATTTGAGAAAGTTTTCATCTGCTTTAGTTCAATGTAATTGAATAACTGTTAATTAAAGACAGACAATATGCCCTTATCTAAATACATGGCTTGGAATAGATGAATTTAAAGTGTGCGTTTGTTTGTTCTATTGTTTCAACCCAGGCTTGTCATACTATGTACACGGCCATTCATTTCCCTCTCTGGTTTCCAGTTCCTTTTAGAGAAACAACCAGGAGTTTCAGGAAAGAGAATAATCCAGGAAACACCACTTCCCTCCCATCTATGTTGAGAGCCACTCTACAGGGGTGGGACTGCTTTGTTAAGGATAGGACTGTGCAGCAATAATGACATTTGCTGGTTTATGGGAAGATAACAAAGGGAGAGCAGCACAAATTCAGCATGTGTTCAGGACTCTGTGGGAGGATCAGCTGAGGGAAAAAGAGGAGGAATAATCATGTGTGTGACATCTACGCGTTTTTACACATCTTATCAGATTCTGTGACTTAACTACTATTTTAACTCTTTTTTCACAGGTAAGTAAAAAGATGATCAGAGGGTTAGAAACCTATCCTGGTTTACATAGGTAGCAATCTGAGAGCTAATGTTCAAATCCAGGTTTTCTGAAATTCACGTTTTCAAGGAGCAACACCATGTCGAGACACGTCCACATGTGGTTCTCGTGTTTTCTAGGTCATCATATAGAATCAGAGAAGGAAATTTATATTGAGGTCTACAAAGTCATAAGGCCCTATTACACTTTAGACATAACAGTCACAATTTAACTAAATGCTTTGTAGAATGTATGTATGCTAGTTGGGGACTTAGTTTTCAATCATTTCCTTTCTTAATTTTCTATTAAAACAGCCCATATAAAGTTGACAAAATTCTTCATTTTGTGGCTTCAAGTAAGTGTAGGTAGGACTTCATTGAGAAAGGAAATCAGTTCTTAGCAGAGATGTTGTGGATTCCAACACAGGCTTTTCATCTTGTTTTCCATCTGGTTTTCGGCAAGCACATTTCTCCTCTTAAGATGCATTAGAACAGAGATTCCAGGAAAGGAAATTCAAATTTTTCTGAAGATTGAGCCAAGCCAAAAAAAGATCTAACAGCTTGTTTTAGCATTCTTCCCTTCCCTAAAATAACTGGAGCATCACAATATTTTGTCAGATCATCTCTTCAATGTTACACGATATCATCTTGACCTTCATCGTGACAAGTTTATAAAAATCCTTGAGAGTGGAATGTGCTCATGTGTTACTTGCTCGTTCCAGACAGATTTGCTGAGCAAGTGTTAGGTCGTTCTGAAGAAGGAGCAGAGGTGGGAAGTGGTGCCAACCTTCAGGAGCTGGGACCCCTGCCGCTCACTTCCTCAGCTGGTGCCTCCAATGTGTGATGTACAGTCTAGAAAAGGTAACAGCAACCAGAGGGGGCATTCAATAGATAAATGTTTAATAAATTCAAAGACTAATAAATAAGAAAAGTAAAAAAAATCAGGTTCTTTCTATAACAGTGCAAGCAAATGATGGATTGCAGAGTCAGAGAATAAACTCCCAAGACACACATGCACGCACTCACATACACACTGACAGACACACACATCAAAGAAAAGCTTAAGAGCTGTTTCTGACTAAGGCATTTGCCTGGATGAGGGGTATGTGCACAAACATGCACATACAATTTAACAATCAAACGATTAGAGGGGCCAGCCCAGTGGCATAGTGGTTAAGTTTGCACACTCTGCTTTGGTGGCTCAGTGTTCGCAGGTTTGGATCCCAGGGGAAGACATATGCACCGCTCATCAAGCCATGCTGCGGCAGCATCCCACATGCAACGTGGAGGACGATTGGCACAGGTGTTAGCTCAGGGCTAATCTTCCTCAAGCAAAAAGAGAAAGATTGGCAACAGCTGTTAGCTCAAGGCCACTCTTCCTCACCAAAACCAAAAAAACAATTAGAAGTGGGGAAAGAATGATGGGTTTCATAATTTAGCAGTGTCTAAAATGCCCTCCTAATTTGTTTGCTTGCTTTTTGTGCTTTGTTTATGCGTTGTGATTGTACAACTCTGGAAGATCTCCGTTGTCAAAAACCACTTACAAGTTTTGTTTTACTTTATTTCCGGCCCATGATGAAGACACATGGACATTTTTAGTGAGCATTCAGAAATAGGTACACGGAAGATAGGTGAATGGACCTGACGCTCATTGATTCAGTCATTAAGAGAAGGTTATTCCATCATTTCTTCCAAATATTTTTCATACAGCTGGGAAACAAAGAAAAAACAAACATCCTCAGACAGTGTTTTTAGATGCATGCCAAATAATATGTATGTGCCCAAAATATTTGTATGGACAATCTATGAAATAAATCCACGTTTATTTTCCCCATGAATTTGTCAGGGATGTGAATATATAAGGTTACTAAATAGGAAAAAAAAAAAAAATGCCTGTCTCTCTCTGTTGAAAATGGCAGAGTTTACAGGATAAGAATGAACAGTACTTTATTTTTTGGCAAAATACATATTTCAATGGAAGGTAACATAATAGTCACCAAACGAGGTGTAGAGAAGTACATTTTGGTAGCGCACATCCCATAAGTCCCGGCGATGAAAGGTAGTTCAGTGTTCACAGCTAAGGGATACAGGACAAAATGTGAAACTGCACCACAGAGAAAGAAAACAGCCCCTTATTTGTCCTGAGTGTAAAGATTACAAAACACAGGCACGATTCCCTACAGACCTATTGACGGACACTGCAGAGTCCCCGCGTTAAGACCCACACTATCAGGGCTGTAAACAATCACTCCCACACCCAGAAGAAAAGAGCAGGGTGAGGCTGTGGTGTTTCTGTCTGCAAAAGGTTTGAAGTAAGTAATTCATGCAAAGGGCTTATTAGTATATTCCACTGGCTGTGTGTTCCCCATGTGGTTCAAAGGAAATCTCTCACTTTGGTTTCAAAGACCCCATATGCCAGGAAAGATCAGTATTGTTTAATCCAGCAGGTCATTAAACTGGAGAGCCAGGTTTGCCCGCAGCCCTCAGTGTGTGAGTGCCTGTCCCATGTCTGCTTATCAGTTTCCTATCGATCTGAACGAAAAAGGAGTTAAGGATACAATTGGCTTCTCCTCTGAAATAGAGCAAAGCTGACAAGAAATAGAAATATGAGCACATTTAGAAATGCAGCAAATTCAGTTCTCTCATTTCCTTCCAACCACGTTAGCACATTTACATTCTGCGAAGAGCAATAAATAGACGCTCTATGAGTTGAATTATTTCCTCCTTTTTTTCCTCACAAAATAAGAGCAAGAACCACTAAAGCTTGCAAAAAAGCTACTCCAACATGCCCTGATGAATTTTTATTATTATCATTATTCCTCGTTTCTGTCTTAGCTGGTAATCATTCCCCTCTGAATAGCTACACTGAAAAGTTTTCCAATAAAATTCAAATTAGTTATATAATTAGAGTTAATTATGTTAAAGGCGGAAGAAGGACTTCCATTTGCAGCTTTTAATTCTAGAGTTCTCCAAATAATAATTGACACCGAATACAAACAGTTCCAATCATGGGAATTAGAATAAGGACCCTCACCTGTCCCTGACATGAGCAGAAATTGGAAGGAGCAGCATATCCAGAATACGTCCTCAGTCGTAAATTAAACCCCACCTATCATTGAAATCCTGCACCAAGTGCCACATTTTTCGTGACCCATTTCAGGGCCAAGTCAAAGTGCAGGGATAAGCTGTGGTGGTAGAACAAGGCCTTCATGATGCCGACCGGTACCATCCTCATTTTGCACATTTTCATTGAACTCACTCTACACACACAGAACAGAACTCACGGTAGACCAGCTGCTTGTCAAGTTCCCCAGCTATACAATTTTGGTGGCTCTTATAACTGATTTCATATTGACATTTAAACATGCTGTTACTTAAATTCTCAGACTTCAGTCTGGTCCTCCCACCTTGTCATTGGGTGAGTAAGATGTCCTTATTTTAGCCTTCCTCCTGCATTTGGCTCTGTGTTTCGAAAGAAATAGTTCTAAAAGAATTCTGATTTAATTGTACTCAGTCTAAGTGTTGGTTATAGATGTTATTTCCTGAATTTCTGTTTGTTTTCTGGCTTTTCACCTCCCAACCTAAGTACAAACTCTTTGAAAACAAAGATTAAAATTTACGCTGCTGAGCCAGTAGTCTGGTCAAGCAGATAATACAACTGGCTGAGCCATTTTATCAGAGGTGCCATCCCAACGACAATGGAAGGACCGCGAGTACTGAAATCTTAGTTACCCCGACATGGCCAATGAGTCGCCAACGTGATATTCTTAAGGTGATTTTTAGAAATAACCTGACAAAATCAGTGCAATCAGTGAAATGGGTAAGACTCATTTTTACTCCATAAATTTAGTTTCTTCCCTTCTTTTTTAAAAAGAAAACTAGGTCAGCAAAAATGTGAAAGTGTCGTATAATAATCACTACAAATCACTTAGAGTTCTGGTTCAAGGGGTTTTAACCTGGTAATAAATTATCCTTCTGAGATGAGACTTGGAGTTAATTATGTCCATTACTCTAATTTTATTTCATATCCAGAGGGGAACTGAGGAGAAGAGAACACAAATAACTCACCACCAAAGGCCTCTACATTTTCCCTTTAGTATATTGAAGAATATTCTGAATGTTCCACATCATCGCTGGCAGTGGGCTTTTCATTTCGTGCTGAACAAAGAAACGAAAAATGGGCTGGTAGGAGGGCTGAGAAGTAATTTTCCTATTTGTAGACATCCACAAAAACTGCCTTTTTGTCATCCTTGCTCCACCCAGGCCATTAGGAAAGGATCTTTCCTTCCCAGCCAGGAACTGGATGGTCAGTCTGTCCAGTAAGCTCCCTGCCTCAGGACTCGGGGCTCAAAGTCCTTACAGGCTTAATTAACCAGAAACCACGTAATCATTCAGAATTCTCCCTGCTGGAAGAGGTAAGCCACAAAAATCATAAGAAAGGAAGCTTGATCAGGAATTTCAGTAAACATTACTAATAATCCTGTGCTTAAAAATCAACTCAAATACCTATGCTTTCTCTATATAATGAAAGGGAGTTTCTTAACAATCACCCTAACAAACGTCAAGAATTTTAGTCATTAAAAAGATTCAATTATGGTTATTAGTCTGTGCTTACTTGTGATGGAAATATAACTTGACTATTCTAGAATGATTTCTAATGACTCAGGCTTATAAAAATATATGGTTTCTCAGATAGAATCTCTCATTGCTGAACGAGAATACTTGACGAGTTGGACGGCTCTTTAGCTCGTGGGTAATGGAAGTTCATCCTATGTATAGGCTGTTCTGCAGAGTAGATTTAAAATATGCACAATGGAAATTTTCCTACAGTACATTTTAAACGCTTTTTAAAAAGTCGTTAACATTTATGTCTTCCAAACTTAATCTTCCTTTTTTTTTTTTTCATTCTTAATTTTTGGAGGATTAGGGCCAGATCTTCTCTTCTACGCTGTGATCAACTAAAAGATAAAACTTTAATGCCTTCATAATAAATTTGAAGATTAGATGTATATAGTACAGGTAATTCTGTACCAGCTAAAGTCTGGTACAAGAGCTCTGGTTATTTTTGGGGGACACAGACATCACTTCACCTGAGCTATGTCTCCCGTCTACCTGGAGCACACCTTGAAAATGGATCCTCCTGGTATAACAGGTATGCTGAACTATCTTGACTGGGTAAGTTATACAGGTGATAGCTCCGAATATTTTCTCTAATGATTGTCCCAAAAGTGTAAGGAAATCCCCACTTTACGCCTGGTGGCACCTCCCATAATAATACTTTAAACAAGTGGCAGTACTTCCTGTATGAAGTTGGTTATTAGGCGTGTGGTCACCCTGAGTGGGCCCAGGAGCTGTGCCACGGAAGTCCCACGTGTCTCTCAGAGATGAGACAAGATATTTCCTCTCCCATCCCATGGAAAAGAAGGAAGAGAAGGATTCCAGAACAGGTGTGCATCAATAAATAAATGAATGATATATAATTTGCAAATTTGTTATAAGTAAACATATATATATACATGTAAGTTATAAGCGAAGTATATATACACAACTTGTAAGCATCTAGAGTTTCTAAAACCATTGGATGAAAGGTTGATGGGTCAAACTGAGAACCCCTTAAACCATTAGTCATTACAGAAAGTGAGACAACGAGGCATATTTTTTTTTTACAGGAAAATGAAGTTTACTTGTTGGTTTGCTTTCATGTCTGGGACTGTGACCCCCTTTGTTAACCCTTATGCTTGACCCTGCCATCCTCGTTATTACTTTAAAAATGACCCTGATGTTTCCATATTGTTCTCTGACTCCCCGGTTAGCAGGTCAGTGTATATCTTGGCCTCTCATAATCTCAGCAGGGTTTCTAGTCGACTGGTTCAGCTGGAAGTATCGAGAAACATGCTTGGCCTCACAGGTCATTAGCTCCTTCTGACCACACAACAGAAGCAAAGAGACCACAGCCTCTTTCCTTACAGGGCCCACCAGAACATTACTCTGGTCCTTTAGGGCGATGATTCTAGAGGGAAAGTGCCCCTGAATCCACACACTCCTTCTTTCGAGATAGTAAAAGTGGCATGATATTTTTCAGTCAAATGACTTCTTGTTAGCATTTACAGATCTGTGCAACGAGCCACGAGATGGTAGGTTTTAAGTATTTCCAAGTTGGAATATGTATGCGCCTATAAGGAGGGTCACTCGGTCGTGCAGGTGTTCCATGAACTGTTTACTGAGTGATGCACTGCCAGGCATCACATTAAATGATGAGAACACAAACATGAAAATACATCCATCTGTATCATGCTGCTCACAGCCCAAAGTTATCTCAGGTAGATTACCCCATACGGAGGTCCTGAGAGGTGGAATTGAGAACAGCGGTGGGGTGTGAAAGACCAACAGGGATGGTAGGGAAGCCAAGAGAGAACTTCGTGGTGAACAAGAAACCGCTCGGGGAAACCAGGGCTCCGGTCCCTCAGTCCCTCTAGGAGACGGTGTGAAACAGGCTCCAACACATGAGCAAGCACCAACACAGTCCATCATCAGACCTCAGAGTTTTACAGGGTTTAGAAATTTGCTGAACTTGCCATTTCCTGACATAATGAGGAAATCAATGTGTCTTGCCTTTTGAAACACTTTTGAGTTCAGAATGATTCGACAAGAGTGTGCCATGATAAGCAGAAACAAAACTGCAAGAGCTTGCTCATCAACTCAGAATCAAAGATCATTTACAGGTAAAACCAGGTTAATTTATTGACTGGGACCCTCCCTATTTTGTGTCTATAGAAATAAACTTCACCATCTGGTAAAGGCTCATTCTGTAGTTGTGAGCAATATTCTAGAAAATACGGAAGGTCTGCCCTTTCCCATGTTCAAACAGATTTGACAGCTGGGTGTACGATGGTGAGGTTTACTTTGAGGATAGTTGTAAGATAAGGAACAGTTTAAAGAAGTAAATGAAACATGGAAGAGAAAGTGAGGCTATAGTTTTGAAAATGTTTCAATACAAAACTGAAACACAGATATGTACTATTTAAACAAAAAAATGGCTGGAAGGTCAGCCTCTACAAAGAGGTCCCAGAGGAGGATGAATTGGAGACTGCGGGCAGGCCGAACAGAGAGGAGAAATGACCATGTCAGGGTGGGCAAGAGTCATGTACAATGAAGGAGGAGATAAAGGCAGCCATCAGCAATTCCAATGCCATCTTTTCTCTTGGGAAGGAATGATGGTGGTCTGTAAGGTGGAACCAGACAGTGATTTAGAAGAGCCAGACAGCCAGAGTCATGCCCCAGGATCTGTGTCTTGAGGAGTGGCCAAGAACTCGCAGTCCCCGTGGCATGGTCCAGAACGGGGTGTCCAGGAAACTCCACAATCTTGCACTCAGGTGCTGGAGTGCAAGGCCGCCTCTGTAGGTACGGTGATAAAAATGTGTTTAACTTGGCTTTGGAGATAAAAACAGCACCCTGCACCTGTTGCTCTCCCAAGGCAAAGGTGGGATACTTCCAAACAGATCAGCACAAAAAATCCATTTTTTTCTTTCCTAATGGCACTAAGCAGAGTTATGATACCAACAGTGATGGGTAAGATGGGTGAGCATTAAAACACAAGCTTGTTTAGATCTGCACACTCACTGTCCCAATCAAAATGTCACAGAATTAAGCTTTTTAATGCTACAGTGTTTCGTGGTTTTGTCAGCAGAGTGGATATCTCATGACCTCCAAGAAGGGCTAAAAGAGGGCAGATGCCATCCTGTGATAGTCAGTGAAGTGAATTAATCCATGAAGAAATTGATGAAAAATCACACTGATAGAGATGCTACGTTGATTTCAAGAAGGCTATGGAATAGCCAGAGGACGAATATATAGAGATATATAGCACTAACAAATCTAGCTTGGAGAAGTAGATTTTGAGTCAGCCTAAGATGCTTATTCTGGGAAGCTGTGGGTAATGAGGACACTGGCTGGAGAGAATGTGTCCAGGGAGATGAGAGAAGCCAAGGGAGGTCTCAGGAAAACTCAACAGATAGAGCTGTGGAGCTATACTCCAGAAATAAAGTTACTGATTTTAAATTATTTTTATTAGTTTTCAAATTTTGTCCACGGGAAATGCATGATGTTTTTAAAGAGAAAAAATATAAGAGAGAGAGAGAGAAATTCAGGCAGAGGAAGACCAACTAAGAAAAATTTGCAAAAAAATATTTTTAGTATTTCTATATTTTAGTATTTTTGACACATATGAGTTTGTGGACATATATCATGAGGAGTGGCCCACAATTTGATATGAAAGTCGAATCATCTTAAAGCATGTCCAATATCTTCAGATAGATTTTTAGATATTATTAAAACAATTACAATAACAAAATTGAGGGTCTGAGGCAGCCTACAGCATCAATCAAATATGATGACCTCTTCTTAAGTCACCATTCGGTAACCTTTTAAGTCTATTGATTTGAAGTATTTTATCTATAATTCTATTAGCATCACCACTAATAAGTACCAGTGATCAGGTACAAAACATTTGCTGGGATAAGTGTTAAAATCTTATTACATCTAATCCACACAAAAATTTTCAAGATGACAATTATTTTTCCTATTCTATGTGTTTAAAAGGATTAAGACTCAGGTACTGAAGATAATAAAGTAAGGTCACACAGTAAGCATCGGATTTGTACTTTTAAACACAGGTTAACTTACTCCAGAGAAAGTACTTTATTTATTTTTCAGGAGTGCTTTAACAAAGATAGTCTGTCATCTGATTTTACGGAAAGGAAATATCTGAGAATGGTTTATGCATGTGCCTTTCAAATATGTATGAATTTCAATCAGTACACGGTACCTGCTGGAAGAGTATCTGGTACTCCTGCTGGGGGAGGAAGAGTTCCCTCCTTATGTGACGCAAAGCAATTGTTTTTCTCAATGAATAAAGACAAACACTGGGTTTCACCTTGTAGAAATAAACATGTCTATGCGACTCTTCCTCTTTTTGTGCTTGCTGTGTGAAGAAATGAAATACATACACACACATACTTAACTTTTTCCAACACAAAGAATCCAAGAAGGTTCTGTCTTCTTCCAATGGGAGATACTGTAACAATTAAATTAGAGAAATTTAGTTAACAGAGCATAAAATTGTCACAGCAGTTAAGAAGATGGAGCCTCTAAGTGCTACATAAACACAATTTTCAATGCCAGATCAATTAAGTAAAGAGAAGCAAAGATTTATATCTAACAATTCTAAAGAGGGGGAAAGGAAAGAACTTGGGGGGTGACACCCACATATCCTTCAAAGACCGCTCATGTGCTTATATTAATTTCACAGTCGGCCCTGTTCAGCCAGTCTTCTCATGAGCTCACCGCCACCTCCTTCATGAGCACTAACTGCCCTGCTGGGCGTGGCCCTCCAGTTTCAAGCTATATTTTGCTCCTCTGCTTTTGTCTCCATTTACCAGTCCTTCAAACTGCATCTCCCTCCCACATCATCATGTGGTCAACTGCCACCCTTAAGACTCTTGGAAAAAATGAAAGAAAGGGCTATCGCCTCCTCTGAGATGCCTCCTCTAACCTCACCAGTTAGTGTGAGAAAATTCCTAAGCCCCTATATCACCACAGATATACCTGCCCCACACCTACCCAGGGCTGGCTTCCTGGGTGTATACTATGCCCCATATTCACAAAAGTCCTGTGCCTAATTTCATGTTGTACTGTCACCAGCTTGAAATTCTTAGTAATTTTATCTTTGGAGTTTTCTGTAATTTGCACCTGATGAAATAAGGGAGCATGCATGTGAGCAGAGAATATACACACAATACACATGCCCAACATTTCTCATTGCCCCATTCTCATATAATGTCTACAGTGCTCCAAAGTACAGAATTCTTGTGGACTCAATGTGTGATGATCAAAGGGAGTCAAAGCGAGTAAAGGTAAGTGTCCAGCATCTACAATGAAGTCAGTGGGGCCACTAACAGCCCTGATGATCCATGCTTTCCATTCAAATGAGAACCGGCTTAGAACATGGATCCAAGACAATCACTGTCTAAGAAGCATGAATGACTAGGGAACTCTAGCATGCCTTTCTTACCTTTGTCACTTCCTTGTTTCAATCAACTATATATGTTGAAAATGATGACATGGTATGAGAGGGAAAGATAGGGAAAGCCATAATTCTTCCTCCTTTCATTTTCCCCATTGCTCAACAATAACTCAAAAGTAGAGAGTATTCATATAAGGAGCACATATCAAGAGGTGCGATAGAAACAATTGAGTTATGTTTGTGCAGCATTTGCACTGTTCAGTTAAGAATGAAAAACACATGCATGTTTGAGCTATGAAACATAAATTATGTAATGTCAGTGATTCATCACATGAATTAAATGCTTTTATTTGCAGATAGGTAAAAGGAGGAGGGTGGCCAGAGTGATTCATGGGGTCATGGATTAGAGTTGGAGACAACAGCGTGAGCTCAGATTATCTTAACACACTTACAGAGGGATACACACTGAAATACATACAGGTGTGTGTATAACCAGGAGGAAGGTACACACATGTATTTCTGTACAGTATCAGCTGAGGGAGCCTAGAAACAATGACCCTCCAGTAGCAAGGAGTACACCTAGCACTAGGTCTTGGTTTCTAACATCATTCTCAAATAGAAGGAACCAGTGCTTCTCAGGAAAATGGATGATCCAAAGACTGGAGCAGGAAATGTACAAGATTATGCTGGAGCATTGTAGTGTTAGAAAATCATGAAGTACTCAAAAACAACACAAAATACAAGAAATGAGTAGGTCAAATGGACACAAGAGCCAAAAGGAATACTTTTGACTCAGAAACTGAATTCCAATTAAAAGATGTATATTGTCATAAGGGATTAAAAATAAAATGTAACTGTATGTTAGGTAAAAGACCCCAACCTGAATATATAGAATTAAATAAGTTAACATTAAAGGGGTGGAGAAAGACATGCTATGGTACCCTTAAGCAAAGGAAAGCACAAGTAGCTGTATTAATTTCAGATGAAACCGACTCCAGAGCAAGGAGATCTAACAGGGATAACGAGGAGCATTACGTAATGATAAAGAGGTCAATTCTCCAAGAAGACAAAGCAATCCTTAACATGTATGCACCTAATAACAGAGCTTCAAAATACAGAAGGCAAAAACTGCAAGGAGAAATAGACGTATCCGCTGTTATCACTGGAGACTTCAACAACACACTTTTAGTTGATAGATTAAGCAAGTGAACAATAGATAAGGACGTAGGTAACCTGGATGGTACCATGAATCAGTTGGATCTAAACTGGCATTTATAGAATGCCCCATCCAACAGCAGCAGAGTACATGTTCTCCTGAAGCTCACATGGAACATTCATCTAGATAGATCATATCCTAGGACATAAAAATAAACTTGATATTTTTGGGAAAAAAATAGAAATCATGCAAAGTGTTTTCTCAGACCACAATGAAAGTAAACTAAAAATCAACAATAGAGAGAAGATGGGAAATTCCCAAATACTTGGAAATTAAAAAAAAAAAAAAGACTTCTTGATAACACATGGGTCAAAATGGAAGTATCATAAGAAATTAAGATATGTTTTCATCTAAATAATAACAGACATAAAAGTTATTTAAGTTTGTTGGATGTAGTAAAAAGAGTGCTTGGTGGAAAATTTATAGCATTGAATACATATGTTAGAAAATAACAAAGATCTAAAATCAATAACCTAAGCTTCCACCTAGGAAACTAGGAAAAGAAGAGCAATTTAAACCTAATGGAAAAGTAATAAAAATCAGGGCAGAAATCTATAAAATTGAAAATAGGAAAACCATAAAGAAAATCAGTGAAAATAAAAGCTGATTGTTTGAAAAGATCAATAAAATTGATAAACGTTTAACCAGGCTCCCCAAGAAAAAAAGGAGAGAAGATACAAATTATTAACATTATAAAAGAAACAGAGGTCATCACTACTGATCCCATGAACATTAAAAGAATAATAACGGTAGACACAACTTTATGTCCACAATTTTGATAACTTCCATGAAATAGACTAATTCCTTGAATGAAGTGAACTGCTAAAATTCACCAAAGAAGAAATAGATAATCTCAGAAAGTCCATCTACTAACTAAATTGAATTGATAATTAATAACCTTTCAGAAAAGAAATCACCAGGCTTAGACGGTTTCATTGGTGAATTCTACCAAACATTTAAGCTGGAAATGGTACCAATTCTCCACAATTTCTTCCAGAAGATTGGAGCAGAGAGAACGCTTCCTAACTCATTCATTGAGACCAGAAATATCCTAATATCCAAACCAGATAAAATCATTGAAGAAAATAAAAATACAAACCAATACCACTCACGGACCCAAATCCTCAAAAACGCTCTAGCAAAATGAGTCCAACAATGTATAAAAATAATTACACACCTTAACAAAGTAGGATTTATTCCAGGCACAAGAGGCAGTTTTCAGAATTTGAAAATCAATCAATGTAATCCACCGTATCAACCAGCTAGAGAAGAAAAATCCTATTTCTAAGTTACAGAAAGAGAAATACATCTTAAAATCTTCCATGACCACTGAAGTTGAGTTTCAAATTGGTTTTGAGTTTCCTCAAACAAAGAGATTTGCACATATCTGATTCAGTAGATAATGGCCTCATAAACAAAGCAGCAATTTTCTTATTGTTTCCAGGGAATTTTTGCAATTAGACAACGTTTAAAATGTAAATTTTATAACATTAATACAAGTTTGGATTCATATTATTTTTCACTTTACAGTTGATAAGAAATAGAAGGCTGCAGGAGGAGGGGAAGAAGCAGATACTTTCTCAGGATTAATTAAAATGACAACTTTTTTTAAGCTTGAATTAGATTTCTTTACAAAACTATGTAAAGAATGATATATGGCCATTATTTTAATTATTGCATATATTAAGTAGGGCCTTAATGCTTGGAAAATAATTACTAATGCTAAGTTACTGGTGTGTCTTTATTTTAGGAATAATGTGAGCCCAGAGCGTTACAGTATTTCCTTCTTTCTTTTAGTCACTAGGAAAGTCAGACTCCATTTTGAAGTTCAGCTTTAATAACCATGGAAAACCTTATGAGTTATTTTCATCACCCAACTTTTGCTTGGGTTTAATCTATTTTTTTGATTTTTCAAGTAACAGTTTTTCTTTAACTCTTCCAGTGTTTTTTTTTTTTAAAAAAACAAAACTCGAATTTATTTGTTACTGGAATGCTAAAACCCAGATGTATTTCTAGGTTCAGATATGGTTTAATGTGGTTGTTCAAGCAGAATCTTCAAGGTTTGATTATTCTCCAACTCTGCTATCTCTTTTGCTGTGCTGACTATTCTCAGCCTCCACAAGAATCCAGGAGTTCCTACCAGTTTTAAGACCAAGGGGAAAAAAAGAGAGTATGTCTTCCTGTTAACTCTTACCAAGTCCTGGGACTCTAAATGGACCATCTTGATTCACCTACTGACATGTGAACCAACAGCCATGGCTTGCAGGAAGGAATCTGCAGCTGAGCCAGGCCTGTGTCACACATTCCACTCCTGAGCAGAAGATGGAATCCAACAGGAAATTTAGTGTAGTATCACCAGTAAAAGGGGGTAAAAAATTCTGGGAGGCCAAAATGACAAATGTCCAGCACAGGCTGCTCTCCAAGATGGACATGACCTGGCTGGGAAGAAGTCCTGAAGGTTTTTTCATACTTGACACACTCATAGGGTTTCTCTCTAGTATAGATTCTTTGAGGCTGAACAAGATTTCTTTTGCTAGTGAAAACTTTTCCACACTTATCGCATGCATAGGAAAACTCCTGAATATGGATTCGTACATGCCTTTTCAATTGTTCCTTAGCGCTAAAGGCTTTTCCACAATCTACACAGTCAAAGGGTTTCTCCTCGCTGTGGACTCTCTGATGCCGAGTTAATTTTGTATGAAAATTGAAGGCTTGCCCACATATTTTACAAGCATAAGGCTTCTCCCCTGTGTGAATACACTGATGTTGGCTAAGATGGGAATTCCTTCTGAAGTTTTTGCCACACTCGTTACATTCATAGGGTTTCTCTCCAGTGTGGATTTTCTGATGTCAAAGTAGTGGTGAATTACGAACAAAAGATTTTCCACACTCATTACACTCATAAGGTTTCTCCCCAGTATGGATTCTCTGATGTATCACAAATTCAGAACTACTGGTGAAACTATTTCCACACTCCGTGCAGACATAGGGTCTGTCCCCACTATGGATTCTCTGATGCCTGATGAGATTTGCATTATCATTGAAGGCTCTCCCACACTCCTCACACTGATAGGGTTTCTCTCCAGAGTGGACTCTCTGATGCCGAATTAATGAAGAATTGCCATTAAAAGCTTTTCCACACTCATTGCACTCAAAGGGTTTCTCCCCAGTGTGGATTCTCTGGTGTCTAACATAGTAAGAAAGAAAGCTGTAGCATCTCCCACACTCCTCACATCTGAAGGGTTTCCTATCACAGTGGATTCTTGGAACCTTTCCTCTAATATTTTTCACTGTGGGGATTTCCTGGTGCTTCTCCAGCTTATATGTTTCTAGGAAGTTGGTTCTTTGAAGAACACTCTTCTGCAGACCATGTGACAACATCATGTCTCTTTCTCCAGAAATTCCCTGGGTTGACGTGGACTCATTGTCAATGTTGGCCTCAGTATCTTTACAGATGTCTGTGGTCCTCTCTGCAGGTGGGTCATCCTGTGCCTCCAGGCCCCAGGACAAATCCCCTCCATCCAGAAGTGAGATCAGGGCAGGTGTGGGAATTGGGTATCCCAGGGATGTCAAGTTCCCATAATTCTCCAGCATCACACCTCTGCATAAGGCCCTCTGTGTGGGAGAAAGGCCAGCCCATTCTGCCTGGGTGAAGTACACAGCCAAGTCCTCGAAGGTCATCACCTCCTGGTGCCGGGCTTCCAGGGGCATGGCTGCCATCACCTGGGCTCCCTCAGTGAAGGGCAGGGGCTCAGTAAAGGTGCAACGTGTATTCCAGTTGTTTTTTATCTAACCGTGCCATGTGAATTTCTGCTAACATTAATTCAGTTACATCATTTTTTTCCTCTTCAAAACTTTCATCACTTCTCCTCTCTAACGTCTCATGTCTCCCTGTGTGGTATTCCGTTTCTGTATCAGAGAGGTCATGACCTTCTACAGAAAATGACAAACTCTTTCCTGAAATAATTTTCTAGGTTGTGCCATCTGGCTTCTTCAGAGATTTTCCCCATTAAAGTCTCAGGAAGAATTATCTTTTTCTGGAACTGTTTTACTCAACTTAGTGGAGTCAATATTGAAGTTTTCCAGAGAGCAGAATGTGTGGGATTCCTTGGCTCCATGAGCAGAATGACAGACACCCTTTCTAAGACATGCCGTTGACCATGGTCATCGCTCAGCTCCACTGAAACAGTGCATTTCCAGTTTCTCTATTTCCATGTTTGCCCATCAGCCATCAACCCAGCTATTCACCATGCAGCGTCAGAACAGATGCTTATGAAATATGTTAATCATCAGCAATTCCATGCTGGAAACCTTTCCTTACCGCCTCATTGCACTTGGAATGAAATCAAATCCTGTAAGTCTCTACTTGAGACTCTGTCCCCTTCTGTCTCTACAAATGTACCTTTTATCACATTTCCCTTCGTCCAGGAAGCATGGAAACACTGTATTTCTCCCAGGCTTTTCTTTTAATCTTGTTGTGGTAAGAACACTTCATATGAGATCTACTCTCTTAAAAAATTTTTAAGCGTATTGTTAACTATAGGCACTACGTTATACAGCAGATCTCTAGAACGTATTCACCTTGCATAATTGAAACTTTATATCATTGAACAGCAACTCCCCATCTCTCCCATGCTCCAGTGCTTGGAAAACATCCTTCTATTCTCTGCTTCTATGTATCTGACTACTCTAGGGACCTCTTATAAGTGGAATCACAGAGTATTTGTCCTTCTGCATCTGGCTTATTTCACTTAGCATGATGTCCTCCAGGTTCATCTATGTTGTCATAAGTAGCAGGATTTCCTTCTTTTTTAAGACTAAATAATATTCCATTGTGTGTATATACTACATTTTGTTTATCCTTTCACTCATCAACGGACATTAAAATTGTTTTCACATATTTGCTGTCATGAATAATGCTGCAATGAACACGGAAGTGTGGATATCTGGTCGACATCCTGATTTCAATTATTTTGGATAAATACCCAGAAGTTGGATAGCTGAATCATTTGGTAGTTCTATTTCAAACTTTTTGAGGACCCTCCGTGCTGTTTCCACAGCGACTCCACCATTTTACATTCCCACCAACACTCTACAAGGGTTCCAATTTCTCCACACCCTTGCCAACACATCATTTTTTTTATAATAGCCATCATTCCTAGAAGGAAACATAGGGGGGAAACTTCATGACATTCATCTTGGCAATGATTTCTTGGACATGACACCAAAAGCGCAAACAACAAAAACAAAAATAGACAAATGAGACTACATCAAACTAAAGAGCTTCTGCACAGCAAAGTAAACACCATCAACAGAGTCAAAAGGCAACCTAGAGAATGGAAGAAAATATGTGAAAACCATATATATGGTAGAGATAATATCCAAAATATATAAGGAACCCCTAGAACTCAATAACCCAATTAAAAAATGGGCAAATAGACATTTCTCCAAGGAAGACATACAAGGGGCCAACAGGTACATGAAAAGATGGCAAACATCACTAAGCATTAGGGAAATGCAAATCATAGCCACCACGAGGTATCATCTCCCATGTTAAGCACACCAAGGCTCAGCTCCCTCTGAGTCCCACTCCTCCTCACTCCACTCCTCTCCTCCTACGGCCGGCTCCTTCTCTTCTCTTCAGTCTCAATTTAACATTCACGTCTTTATAGAAGCTTGTCCTCACCTCTGTACTTTAGGTGCTGGTCTGTTGTTTTATTTTTATCTTCTTATTTGATTCTTTCATAGCACTCATTTAGAAAATGCAATTTTTAGCTGATTAGCCTTCCATTACACTTATTGTCCACTATAATATGAGACCTCTGAGGACAGGACTGTCTTGTTGGCATTGTGTCAGCAGACCTAGCCCAACTTCTGATACAAAGTAGGTGCTAAATATACTATTTTTAAGACTGTAATTCAGACCAGAACTATGTCAGTGAATGGACATTGGAATTTCTCCATCTGTTATTATTATTTAGAGTCATGTGCTTTAATCATGACCCAATGTTGGTACACTACCATATGAGCAGGTGTGTGATAACGAAGAATGATTTTCAAAACTGTGGTTTTCCGGGCCCTCTGGGGCTCTCAGATGCCTCAGAAGCTGCCCAGAAAGGTGGGACAGGGCAGAGGAGGGTGACCACAGGAGCTGGAGCCCCAGGCTCTGCTTCCATGTCACTGTCAGATCCCCATGTTGTAGGTCCAGCTTCCATGTGAGTTCATGAGAAAAAAGGAGTGTACTGCCACCAAAAAATACGTAAAAACACAAATCTAGACTAATCGAAGTAGATTCTGAAAGAGACTCATCTTCACATACATTTTGACCCACTGAGATACCTCTCTAGATAGTTCAGTTTTGACAGGAATATTGAATGTATTAATAATTAGGTGGATTCTTGACATGAGTTAGTCAAACTATTCTTTATGCTCTTGGCTTCACCTGATGCGCAGGTGTATTCTGAGCTGTATGGTTAAAGTTTGTTAACGTTTTACTATAGCTCATTACAGATCAAGCTCTCCTTTGCTACTCTTTCCTCTTCTAGTTAGGGACACGCATCATGATGCTGTGTTATTGGAGTTAAGAGGAATCCTTAGTGATCAGGAAGCCTAGGAGGGGATCTGTATCCAATGTGCCCAGACCTATTTTGCACATAGCTGATAGATGTGTTTTATCTATTGATCTATCAGCCTGGAATGCTCTGATAATTCTATCAGCAGAAAGAATAGAAAATACCTTAAAGATATTTAAGGTGTTCAAAGATGCTCCCTACTCTATTACTTACAATTAAAATTGCCATCACTGTCTTTTCATGACATAACTGGAATCAGAAGTGGCTCCAGGCAGTTCTCCTAGGCTTGTTGTCATCAGATGGTGCTTGTTGTACTCAGATCATCCTGCATCTTGACTTCATCTCTACTAAACCGCTTGAGTAGGTCTGAGGAACTCACATACTCAGGAGTTTAATTCTGCCCAGAGTCTGAGAGCTGAAAGGCTCAAAAAGGAGGCACATAGCTGAAGATCAGGAAAAAACATGGTTGTTTAGGCCCTAAATCACATTTCCCCTAAAGTTGCAACAGTGTTCTTTAGAAACTCTCCAGTACCGTTGGCAAAATCAATTCACAGACTGTCAATTGAATAATTGCATCTCAAGTCGGGCAAAGCAAAAGAAAAAATCTGTGCAGAAAACTTATTTTGAGGAAGATCAATAACAGCGGCTTATCGCAAATGTTTCAAAGTTATCGGAAAAGCAGTACTCATTTCGCTGGAGAACAAAACTGTAAATTAGGCCTTGGAAAGGTTAAAGAGTGTTGTCTGCAGAATGTACTGGATCAGGTGACAGAGTCCGCTAAAGAACCAGGGAAATGCATGAAACATTAGGCACCATGGAGAGAGGATGAGTACAAAAATCAGGAGAATGTCACACAATCAAGACGAGTGAGGTAAGTACAAGAGCTTTGATTGAGAGGCTCGATTGATTGGGCAAGACAAGCGGGGCTGCGTCCATAGAGGAGCTGGCATAATTGGAGTAGCAGAATGTACTACAAAGGTAAGAGAAAAGAAATCTCTGACTCTGTCAGGAGACGTGCTAAATCACTCAGTCTCCATCTCCATGTCATCAAAGCAGCAGACGCTCGAGAGCTAATGAAGCTGGAGAACGTCAATATCTGCTTGAGAGAATTGTTGGTGAATTTCAAGGAGATGTTAAAGATCCCGAGAATTTTCCCTGACATTTAATGCCTGGAAGTAAATCATTAGTTATTTAACTACATCAGAGGGGCAGAGGGAAAATGTCTTTGCTTAAGTACAATAATAGTAGGAAAGGAAAGAGTAACGCCTCTATTCATTATTAATATTTGATTAGGAAGAAAAGATCCCTGGGCTGTAAATCAATAGTCCAAGATCAGCCACTAATTATCTCTTCGTCCTTGGGCAAAATATTTAATATTTCTTAGCATCAGCTTTCTCCTTTATAAAATAAGGTATCCAGTGGAGGGGGTGTAAGGATGATTAGGGGGAGCACAGAGGATTTTTAGGGCAGTGAAAATACTCTGTATGATCCTGTAATGATGGATACCTGCCATTATACATTTGTCCAAACCCGTAGAATGTACAACACCAAGAGTGAACCCTAATGGAAACTGCGTACTCTGGATGATGATGATGTAGGCTCATCAGCCGTAAGAAATGCACCATCTGGTGAGGACGCAGATGAGGGGAGGCTGAGCAGGCGTGGGGGCAGGGGGTAGATGGGAAATCTCTGCACCTTCTTCTCAATTTTTCTGTCAACCTAAAACTGCTGTTAAAAAGTAAAGTCTTTAACAAAAATAAGACATCCAATGGTTTCAGACTGCATTCTACAGCACCGTTAGAGCCATGGGGAGCCTCTTAGGGAGTCAGAAGGAGAAGAACCATGGAGGAAAATCGGGAACACCGCATCCCAACCTCCCCTCACCCACACACCCATCTTTATCAGGAAGAGTTCTTTATCAAGAATTCTGCTTTTCCCTGGAGCAGATCTCCTTTGAAAAAGTGGTTCTAATGATGAAAGATAGGTGGAAAAGAATGAATCATCCCTCCCAAGAAATGAGCCATAGATCCAACCCTATTTTCATGAAGAAAAGCAAACTGTGCTCTGAATCAAAATATCGCACCCCTAATCCTGAGCTTCTATAATATAAACACACACTGTTTCTTGATCTCAGGCGTCCAGCCCCCAGAACTGTGAGAAATCAGTGTCTGTTGTTTAAGGCCCAGCCTGTGGTGTTCCGTGAGAGCAGTCCCAGCTGACGGAGACACCCACGCCACCTCCTCGAATCCCCTGGCTGTCTTGTGATATAGGCTGAATATCAATGGTGGGGTGATGGTCCAGGGCCTGTAAGACCAATTCTCAAGTGCTACTGTCTGCCTCTCTTCAGATTGTGAAGGTACTTACTACACATTGTCTTCAACTTTGGTGACTTCGCTGAAATTCCGAGATAATTGAAACTCACTTAAACACCAGTTGTACAGTCAAACAGGAAAAGAGCACTGAGCACCGGGTTATCTGCAGTGAGGAATTAAAATATACTTTCTGAAATACGTAAAGAGGAGGCACTTTGAGAGGGTGCTCACTCACGTTAGTGATGGCAGCACTCCTTCATGTAAACTTGTGTGCACAGGAGTCAATAAAAATTGATGCAAATGTTAATTCTCTGCTCTTCAATTTGAACTCCAAACTCAGTGCAGGAAAAGGACTAAGAAAAATCTTAAGAAGAGATGTCACATTCCTCTTTCCTATGAGGCTCATTCCAACCAAGGCACCGAACTCAAGTACGTTGCGGCATCGCCTTTTAAGGATGAGAACGCTCAAAGGCTCAGGGCAATGGGGTTGCTTCTATTAGGTTCAGAAGAATTGCAATGTTTCAGGTTTCCAGTTTTATCATTTTCCCCCTCACAGCTTTGCAACCCAGCGCCAGGGTTTGACAGTCTCATTTCTATAACTCATTAAATATTCAATGATTCATAATAACAATTTCCCATGTAATTTTATTGTTCACATTCCAGCATCAACTTCTCGTACCAAATAACAAAAGTATAAATACCCACTTGAAATAAGGACATTTCAGTTTTCATTTTCATTGCATTAAAATTGTCAAAGGGGCTTGTTGCAAAAGACGTCCAAATATCACTGAGAATGCCTCACTGTCATAATTCTGTGCAAATGGGAATTATGAAACAAAAAGCCAGGAAGGCAGGGAAAATTCAACCCATATCACACTAACTGGAGAGGAAGCTAAGAGAGTGTGAAATCAAAGAATAATCAATTTCCTAGAGGAATAAGGTGTCGCTGCACGTCATTACAGATTATTTCAAGGGCATGAGAAAGGCAAAGACAGCTGACAAAGTTTGAGCAAGAGGTACTTGCAGTAGCAGGTCTGGATTTTTCCACTGGAGAAAACAATAATTCCTGCCTTGCACTGAACATTTCTAATGAATTTCTACATTTTGACAGGATTATGTTCTCAAGAGAAAAAAAAAATCCCACTTACTTCTAATGGTTCTTGCTGCATGAGAACGTGACTTCCAAAACTGTAAAATTGTGTTTCATGAGGCAACCACATGGAAGACAGTTTATGAACAGGTTTGACTCAAATATTTGAATCCTCTTTTAGAGGTTTTCAGAATGCTAGCTCAGAAGCTCAGATGTTTCCTGTCTTCCATCCCTTCTCATCTAGCTCAGATTTGTGACTCATCATTCCAACAACACTCTTCCAGGGGCCTCAGACTTCCTCGCTCCTCATCTCCACATTGAGTAACACACCACCTAGTGGATCAAGTGCCTTGTCCCTCCCTGATTGCACCCAACAGCAGCAAGCTATGGGGAGAAGTCCTGTGCAGGGAAGATGGGCTCGCTGTAAATTCAAGCTCAAGGACCTCAAATGAAACCTAATGATGCCACGTGGACAGATGTCATGAGCTCCCTATTGCTCTCAGAACATGTGTCAAAATCTAAACTAAACTTCGAGCCTGTGCATATCGTGTCTCTACCCATACCTCCAGCTTCACTGACCCCTTGTCTGCACCATCCTCTGCTCAAATTCACATGTGGACTCAGTTTGCATGTGGAAGCCCCTCTGGCAATCACATCCTAATCATTGGTCTCTTGAGTTTGCTAAAAACACTTCAACATTCTTGCTCCTGTTGGCACTATAAGGAAATCTGTGAGATTTTAAGCTGGTAAAAAAGGCCAAAGTCAATACAACTATCAAAAATCCAAACCAATCTGTTCCCGCTGGGAAACTGAAGAATTATGTGTTTCCAGGGTCAATTCCCTGAGGTCAGATTCCTTCCTGGTCTACTCAGTCTGGTCCACTTCTGTGTGCAAGGGCCCTTAATGCTTCAGGTCTCAAAGATAACTTATTCGATATTTTAACCGTGCGTTAAAATGTCTCTGTGGACTCCTCAATAGCAGACTCTATAAGTAGGCATCCTCCTACTGGCGTTTTCCTTCTTCCCACACTTCCCCTTTTCATTATTTTAATAGAAATGCCTTCGACGTCACTGTAAAGACTTAGTTAATGCAGAACTGTAACTATTTCTTTAATGCAGAATGCGTCAAGCTCATTCTTTCTCATACCTGCTATGAATTTAGTTCCTTTCAAATACACTCTTTCAAATCAGTCACATAGTTTTCCTGTTATTCTGAAATGATATGCAAATTCCTGTAAATGCTCCATGAATCTTTTTTGTTATTTCCAATAATTAGAATTAATAAGATTGTACACTTTTTCCTTGCATTTTCCATAATTATAAATGATATTTTTAATTTATGAAGTCATACAAAATTTCAGATTTTCCTTCGATATTTTCAACTCATAATCCCTGCTTCTTTCAAACCAACTAGTAAGTTGGTGAACGTTCATATATCGTTTTATACTATTGCAAAGATCTCATCCTAAAAATGTTGTTGGCATTAACGATTCATCACCACTAAGTAACGTGGTAACGCTGGGCGAGAAAGTTTGTTGATTTGAAAAATGGCCCCCCGTACATGGAAGGCCAGGAGAGACTGAAGAAAGAGACTGACCAGATTGCTGGTGGCAGGTTTAATAGCCAAGAGGACTCCCCATGAGGCTTGTCTTGGGCCACTGAAAGATGAATAGATCTCCACACCTGCCAGCCAGAATCCTGAAAGGTTATATAGAAACCTTAACTGGTCTCAGTCGCATATACCATTCAGTTGGTCTCAATGACGCATTGCTCTCTCAAGGCTGTGTCCTTAAAAACAGCGTCACTGCAGGAACCGTGGGCAGAGGGTATGTTCCAAGGACAGGAGAGGGGCGAGGAGCCTCCGATTGCCCAGGACCAGCTGGTGGTGACCTCCACTTGATGACCTCCTCCAATAAACTTTGAATGTAAGTTTGGGGAGGTGGTAGTAGATAACTATATATATATTCTAGAGCAAGATGTGTTTCAGTATATAAAATTTTGACTTTTTCATTTCACTCATTCTTCCTAAGAACCTACTAGTGAAAAACTAAGACTAGTGGGCAGGCATGACAGGAACCCATACACTTACTCCAAAGCATGTGCTGTCAGTGAATTCGAAACATTGGTTTGTGCCAAGGTCCATGTAGGACGATATTCTGTATGTAAAACCAAATGAAAGGAAATAAAAGAAAATGCATTCATTTTTATCAAATTAAATGTTTTTTGAAAGATTAGCCCTGAGCTAACATCTGCTGCCAATCCTCCTCTTTCTTTGCTGAGGAAGACTGGCCCTGAGCTAACATCCCTGCCCATTTTCCTCTACTTTATATGTGGGATGACTGTCACAGCATGGCTTGCTGAGCAGTGCCATATCTGCACCCGGGGTCTGAACCAGCAAACCCCAGGCCACTGAAGCAGAACGTGTGAACTTAACTGCTGCACCACCAGGCTGGCCCTTCAAATTAATTTTTAATTAATTAATTTGTATCAACTGAACTCAAACACATGAACTTGAAAAGAGAGTAAGCCTATTTTTACATGAAACGTAAGTTCTTAGAAACAATTTTATTTGGGAGTTTGGATTCTTTTTGATAACTTTGTGCCTAGCAATGAGTGTCACATTTATCTCCTCTACAGAGAAAATTTTTATAAAGTTGATAGCTACATCTTCAGGAAAGTATTATGAAACGATATTTCGAAGTTTTCCTCCTCTTTCCTCTCCATTTCAATAAAAGTATCCCAACTCTTTTGTTTTCAGCCACTTTTATAAAATATGTATTTATATATCACGTACATCTCTGTTGCAAAGCTCGACTGGAGAGAGGCTGCCCTTTGAGTCAGACTGAGAGGTGGCCTGGCATAGCCCCGCGACCGTAAAGGAGCTGCTGGCAGCTAACCCGCCATGGACTTCATGGTGATAAACTCCCTTGTCCCTCATTTTATACCTACTCTCTCATTTAAAAATAATCTAACCATCATCTCTTATATTTGTCACCAGAAATTTCTCACACATCTTGGAGTTTTCAGTAACGTCTGGTTAATGGAAAATCACTGAGTCATTCGTTGGCTTGCCCATTCATTGAAAACTTGACACAACACTCTTGAACCGCACGGAACAGTGGGATGTATAGGTCTGCCCGATTGTCCCCTCTGTGGTTTTAAAGGAGCTTATGTAATAGGAAGGGTTCCAAAAGTGAGGATCAAGGAAAAACACAAAGAAAATAATTTCATCATAATGCTAAGTGCTCAGACATAAACATAAATGCAGTCAGTGTGCATCTAGTTCAGGGGACCAGAACGTCCCTCTGCCTGCTCCTGGAATAAGGAAGGACCAGGGACTAGAGTGTGGGGATGACAGGACTGGAGCACAGGCAGCGACTAGACCATCCAGGACCTGGGGAAATACATTCAGAACTCAGCTCTGTCTTTAACAAAAGGACAGGACATGAGGGATGTAATCAGGGCAGTGACCTCCTCAGACCTGGGACAGTGGGGCTGGTAAAGACAGACAGGAAAACTGCACCTTAATATAACGTGAGAACTGGCAACGTTTGGGGAAGAGCACCATTCTGAGGAGAGTGAACTAATGACTAAGTTGGGGTGCTTAGGTGTTTTAAATCTCTCCAGTTACGATTAAACGTCCAGGCCTTTAGAACAACATGTAATTGAATTCTATCAAAATCTTGATAGCAATGTCTCATTTTTAGTAAGTGACATCTTGTAAATCCATTCCATCAATGTAAATGCAAGCCCGACGCTGAGACATATCAAATCTGAGGAGAAAAAGGCAACGTTTGCCATGTGCATTCGTGGGACGACTTACACCTAGATTTCCCATGACCACATTTGACTTTTCACAACAACCACGCACGGTGTAAGTTTTCTCCCTCTAAAACTCAGCTTCCATGCTCCTCATCCAGGTCCACCTGGCATTCAATTGAAATTGTTCCATCATCTGTTTCCTACAGTAGATTTCATACAACTTAGCTGCACTGTCAAATACCGCGTCCACAAGACACATGTGGCCATTTAAATCTAAAGTAACTACTTAAAACGAAATCAAGTTTAAAATTCAGGTCTTTGGTCACACCAGCCACATTCCAATTGTTCCAATGTTGTAGGTTCCTAGTGGCCACCATATTAGACAGGGAGGGTTCAGGACCTTTCTATTATTGCAGGAAGTTCTGTTGGACCGCGTTTCATCACAGCTTCTTCTGTTATACTTTGCGTGACAAGACTTCGAAAGAGCACAGAAATTGGGGTCCACATAGAAAGCACCTATTGGCTCCAGGCAATATAGGTTTGACACCACCTGAGAGCCTTCCTCTGTGCTGGAACTCCTAACATGGTCCCACCCTTAACTCAGCAAGAGGAACTGCCGGCCTCCTCCCCTGACAGACACTCATTTTGCTTAGGAAGAGAACCAGACAATAATAGTAATTGTAATAGTAATAGCAGTGATAATTATAGTTAATGTTATGCAAATTGCTGGAAAACTGGAGCTATAAAAAGACTAACTTCATAAAGCTGCAAATATGTTTCAACTAAGGGCATCTACAAAATTGCAGACCAGTTTAATATCTCTTCTGCATCTGTCCTTTCTATTCTATTCTCTCTGTATGGCAGTAGCCTCGTATCTTTAATTTCTTTTCTCGTCCATATCACAAACATCTGCACAATTGATGTGTTTAAATTTTGATCATAATAATGGCTAGTGTTCATTGAGCACAGACCATGCACTGGGAGCTGCTGTGAATGCTGAATATACACTGGTCCATTTAATTCCCCAACACCCAGGTGAAGGTGATGCCTTTGTCAACTCTGCTCTGCAAATAAGAAATGAGATACATAGAGAGGAAAAGTGACTTGTGCACAGTCACACAACTCGAGAGAAATAGAGCTGAGACCTGGACTCCATCAGGGTAGCACACAGCTCACATACTTCACTGCTGGCTCCCAATTTAAACACCTAAGAGGATCACTAATTAAAATTTTCAGATTCTGAAGAAAACTATGGGCAATCTTCCAGAAAAAGAAGGCATATACTCAAAGATAAAATTTAATTTCAGACTGCTTTATGGACCTCAGCTTGCAAAGCAACGTATCATAGCTCGACATTTAAAGCATCAACTTACTGTTTAGATCCTGTCTTCTGCCATGACTCTCAAACATTATTCTGCAGTCCAATTATTCTATTTAGGGCTCACAAAATAAAGCAACCAAGGAAATTCTCCAAGCTTTTCTTCTATATTCCTTTTCATTGGGAAAGTGCTCCCAAATGCCTCTTGGCAGAGACAAACATCTACCAAATTTTTCCACTTCACTTCCATAGTGAATAGTTGCTTCTGAGAAGAGAACGCGCATGCTGGAACTATATTTCTCTGCACTCACCCATCTATGTGTTTATTATGAGTATTTCTCACTGACGGAACATAAATGGAAATGATGTTCACCACCTCCAGGCTGAAGAGCTTAAGAAGCAATGTGCCTTCTGCACCCACTTACCAGCCCTTTGCTGATCTGATGAAGACCAACATAGCAACCCTGGAAGCTACTTGTTAAAGATGGTGGAACCATAGGGTGGAGACACATCCTGTGCCTGTATCACCTCTTGGAGAAGCGTCAGCAGTAACCAGGAACAGCTATTTTCGACTTTAGTTGAGGAGGATTTGAATTTCTTTTACTATAAACCCTTGAGGCTTGAGAACTTGTCTGTTGACATATCTAACATCACTTTAACTAATACATAAAATTGTACCAGGATGAGTGTTGCCATAGCAAAAAACCTAAGACATATGGAGTCACCTACCGGTAGGGCGCTGGACCACAAACGTCTGATATTGGAAGCAGGAAAGTTTTAGGCCGAAGCTATGCAGTTATGCAAAACATTCAATAAAACTACCACCTGCATAAACTAGGAAAACAGACCATGCATCTATGGAGTCTGGAGTTGTAAGCCAAGCAGCTGGAAATGGCCAGTTTTCTCGTGTATTGGCGATTATTTGGTTCCCCCTGCAAAGCCTTACAAAAAGATTATCTCAGGCAAGAACTGGCTGGTGTTCAAAAGGAGATCAAATGCCACTGAGTCCAGAGAGCAAGGACTTTTCAGGGTTGGAAATACAAAATATTCCTGATATTAAAAAACATGTTTGAAAGAGATTTAAAGTAGCAGACACCCAGAAAGACTGCTCAGGTGGACAAAGGTAAGCGAATCTTGATTAAGGTGTGGTGTCTCCCCCAGACTCTCTCAGTGGTCTCAAGGTAACATCTCAGTTGCAAAGAGACAAAGAAATAAGCAAGGCATTGAAGCCCATCTCAAAGAACACAGAGGCATAGGGGCCTAGGGACTGACTGGGGACAAACGGATCTGAGCCTTCCTAAATTCCAGAGAGAACTGGACTGCCAAGGAAACCACAAGTTCTGAATAAAAAACCTTTGACAAGTGTAATGCCCCAAACTGTATGGTCAGAGAGTGGACTGTGAGGTCAACTCTAACATAGTCCTCCTCCTACAGATGAAGGGGTTGATTGCCACAGAGGAGACCACTTTCCCTACAAATGGATGAGATTTAGGGTTTGAGGGGTGGCAGAATGGGCCACCCAAAATATGCCACATTGGCATGAGGGTTATTTTGAGCTAAAGGGTTGAAGAACAGCAGGTGCAAGAAGGACGCTCTGACCTCCCTTGGCCTCCTGAGAGCAGGAGATGAACCGCCCTGTGAAAGACGCCGTTCCTGTACCAGGAGGAAAGAAACGTTCTTGTCACCAGAGACAGAGAGGTGGGAAGAGAGAAATCTGTACAAACAAACTTTGTTAAAATAATCCCCATCTTCCTTTGATCTCCCCATATGTTTAGTTACTTTTCCATAATTGCCTGTCTTTGTTCAACCCACTCTATAAACTCTTATGCCTGGCTACTTCTTTGGGTCTTCATTTCCCTAGGAGGGCTTCTGTGTTGTGTACAACTTATACTCAATCCATCTGTATGCTTTTCTCCTTAGGTCAACTTGATTCTCAGGCCCAGAAGGAGACCCTAAGAGAATCGAGGTCAAGGGCTGACTCTCCTCCAAGTTACATGACCCTGAACCACCAAATTAATAGTTTTCTGAACCTTAATGTGTGGAATATCACACGTGGAATGTGTTCAAATTCAAACTACAGAAAAAACACCCAGAAAATTTCAAATTGGATCTGGGAATGGGAATCACCCATTTTAAAAACCATTCCAGGTGATTCTGATGCAAATTCCACATATTAAGAGGCATTGCACAATATTAAGCAATGGAAATTAAGGTGGTTCCTAATAAAATATTAAAATTTTATAATTAATTTTATAATTAAAATAAGCTGGAAGTTATCTCCCGACCATAGATAGAGTTTTATTCTTCATTCTTTTTAATCATTTGTGCTAATACCATAATACCATACCATAATACTGTAATAAGAATATATGTCAATACATATATATACTTAACGCTTGAAATGTTTAAATACTAACCAACACTGAGGTTTTTAAAAAGTACTATGTGACTTTCAGACAGGAATATATCCATCAAAAGGTCTTTCCAAGGGAAAAGAGGAAAATTATGTTAACTTTAAAGACAAATTATATCACTTTGTAGATCCCAGTCAAATGAAACATTGAAATAGCCTATACTGAACACGAAGCCAGATGAGGTGTTATTTAGAAACGTCCTTCTGAATTACACTTATTCAGTGTGGAAAATGCTATCTATTTCCTAAAAGGCTATGTGCTATTGAAGATAATGTATATGTTGTTTGAAGTTTGTAAGAAATAAATTTTTCCATAATAATGAGTGAGTAATTTATGCCTGACAAAATGACTTTGTAATCGTCAAATGAAGATAAAAGAGAAATTTGATTATCCTAATTAATGATGATCCTACAAAGGTGCCTCTGGAGCAGCAAGGGGCGTGCGCAGGATTAATAAATACTGCTTGATTATTTGAAAAACTGCTGCTGATTATGCCAAATTGTTAGCAGATATGTTGACGTCTTTGCAGTTGGAGCCAAGTTGCCATATTGGTGGCGGCAATGGGCAGCCAGGGGATGAGGGAGAGAATGCAGACAGCAGACTGCTCCCACTGTGTCTCTGTGTGGGGCTGTGTCATGAAGCAGGGCCCGGGAGCTTTGTGAGAGGCATGGGTTCAAGATAAAAGAGTTGACCACCCCACCTCTAAAATGAGACCATTTGTAAGAAGCTGTGTTCTGAAAACCTCCGAGAAAATCTAATTTGTGTAAAACAAATTGTAGATTTTAGATCTATTTGAGCCAATCCAAGATTAGAGTGTTTTCTCATGAATTAGAAATTGTCAGGAAAAAGCAAACCAGGGGCCAGGATGAAGAGTCCCCACTGGGGCTATGAGTGCGACAAAGGTGCAGACAGAATTCGTCTGTGTCTTTCTTCTCAACTAGGAAAGGAGCGGAGTTTCACCAGGTGCGCCAGCGGGTGCTGCTGCTTGGCTCCTCTGGGGAACGGACCTGAGATGGAGATAGTCCTGCCCGCGCTCACTGGGCATGTTCTTGGCATCACCCTCTTGGAAGGAAAGAAGAGGGAGGGGGCGAGGCTGGGCCCCTGGTCTGGTGGTTGCCACCCGGCATCGCTGCAACCAGCTGCTGTAATGCAATGGTTTACAATTCCATTTCCAGCCATCAGGCTCACGAGATATGGAAACTGACCCTTTAACTGGAAACTAAAGGTGCTGGATAAAATACATGTTAAAATATATTTATTGCACTAATTATTTGTCAATACCGTGAAGATTCTTCAGAGGTCAAAATTAAGTAAAAACAGGAAGGAACGAGGTGAGCAAAGCTCTAAACTGGCTTTCAGTGGAAGGCACTTTTCAAGTGAATTTCAAACCCAAGTTGATTTAATCTTAGGCTGTTCAGAGCTTTGAGGCAAGCTGGAGCGGGGGACCCAGGCTGAGGTCCCCTAATCTGGGGATTCTGACAGGACGCCAGAATAAACTGGGCCTCCCGTGTCACAGCTGAGCATAATGGCGGATGAGAAGTTGTCACTTCCCGGGAGAGAAAGGAAAGAAGAATGTCTACATAAAATCACGTCGTTGGGCCGGGGGCAGATGCCTCACCTCACACTGAGAACTCGTAACCACAGACGGCGCCCCACGTGGGAATGCCCCCTGCGATCTTCCTACCTGGCTGGTCAAATAGAACCTCACCCGTGAATTTACTTTAGATACCCCAAAACACAGTGAACTGGCATTACCAAATGCAAATTTTCTCTGGGAGACCCCACATTTCCCTTGAACTTCTCACAGAAAAACTTCCATGTAAAACAAGTCTCTAGTTAATAATCGCAATAAACACACGAAAACAGTGTGCCGTGAACAAGAACCAGCAGAAACAATGAGAGAGAACCAAAACTGAAAAACCTTCAAACATTAGAATAATCAGGCCCAAGTATAAAATAGTGTGTTTCAAATATTTAAATTAATAAAAAGAAGTGTTTAAATAGGAGAAAATGCCAAGAGTCTGTGAAAAAACCAGCAAGCATATTTGGAGAAAAATTAAGGCATCCAGCAGAATATTTATAAATCAAAATATAATTAAAATGTAAAACTTACGCCATATATTTAACCACAGATTAGGCATATTTGAAGAGAAAATAGGCAAACTGGAAGGAAATTTTAAAGACAGTATCCAAAATCCAGCACAGAGAGGTAAAATTTGGAAAATATTATAGAGACGTGAAAGGGCAAGAATTCTAGTCTGAAAGGAATATGCACGTGTGGAATTGGAATCCTAAAAGGAAAAAGGAGAAGATGTAGAAGAAGTGAAATATGAAACAATAGCGTGCGTGTGTGTGTGTGTGTAAACTGATAGCCTGAATAGAACAAAAAGGCAGAGGAAGGAGAATTTGCTCTCTGCTTTACACGGGACGTCCATGTCCTGCCCTCGGGCAGCACTGCTCCTGGTTCTCAGGCCTGTGGGTTTGGACTGAACCACCCCACCAGCTCTCCTGTGTCTTCAGCTGGCAGACAGAAGATGGGGGGATCTCTCAGGCTCCATAACCACGTGAGCCAATCCCTCATGATAAATCTCTTTCTATATCTCTATACATCCTGTGATTCGGCTTCTCTATCCTGTGATTCGGCTTCTCTGGAGAACCCTGACTAGCACACAAGGAGACTTTGTCCAATCCACTCTTCTGCCCCAGTCATTCCTGTGAGTTCCTGGTGTCGTCCATTTAAGGGAAACTGCAAATAAACGCCAGCTCCCCTCCACCTGAGGCCCCAGGATTCTGCACTGTCACACTACCCCATGATCGCCCTTTTGTGATTTGCTGTAAGTTTTGTTGATTTCCTCTCGCTCCTTCATGTGACAGCCCCGTCTCTCCCGTGCTCTGTCCCTTCTGGGATAGCACACACATCCTGAACCTCCTTGGAGAGCTCCCTCTTCCGGGAATCCTGGCTGTTTAGGCTCACGGAGATCTCGGCTTTTCAATGATTGTACTTTATCTTGCCCTTCTCTTGCTTTTGGTGTGGGAGCCATGCTCAGCCCAGTTTTCCACATTCTAGACTGAATCAGAACTTGCCCACATCTTCTTCATATGATTTGACTGAGAGTTTTCTCATCATCCAAGGCAACTTTCTCTATGTATGTGCAAATTCTCCTCTTTTTTTGTTCTGACATGCTAACGATTACTGCACTATTCCAATACACCGACACGTAGCATTTCAGTACTCAAGATCTTCTCAGTACAGCGATCAAACTATTGATCATGGTGTAAAACTTGAGGCCAGCAAAGAAAGACATAATGATCCTTGAAAAGACTGGACAAGAAATCTTTCTCTGTGTCTTTTGTTAAGCTGATTGCAATGGTGTGGTGAGGAGGACCTTATTTGGGAATAACAATTAAGACCGTTGCATCGATAGTTAATAAATCTTGGTGTTATTTCCCATTAATATCTCACACGGGATGGTGAAAGATATATCTTCAATGAAATCTCCTTTAAAAAGTTCTGGCCCAATTATCTTTAGATTCCTTTAAATTATCCCAGGAACCCAAAAGTTCATAGCTACTTAAACAAGAAACATGCATACTGGTTCTGGTGACAAAATGCCTTTCTGATTTAAAAATCCATTTATTTGACTACCACTGTCTTATTTCAGATGTAAATGATTCCTAGACTGTCAGAAGAGCCTATGAGAAAGAGAGAGAGTCAATCTATTTCAAACCTTTCCTTGGCTTCCCACTGCCTACATAATGAAATCTATTCAAATCTCTTCTTATTAGAATGGCGTGCACAGTCCCTGTGATCTGGCTCCCGCAGGAATATGTTGCTGCCACATATGCTATTTTATGATTCTAATGTCAGAACTAACTTATATGGATATTTTGCCTTTGCTTTGCTTTATGAATGAATAATTTGGGGAAAATGCTTATAATGTCTTTTTTGATAACTCTTCAATAGAATATATCAAAACCCCACTTCTTTCTTTTCCGTGCATTCATATCTTAAACCAGCTTAATATGCCAGACTGGTTTTTCTCTCTTCAGACCTATGACATCGATTGTCCTGTGCATTTTCCATGTTTAAAGTTTTTATAAAACATAATTTTCTTAGTAGCATCCTTTTCAGGGTATGAAATGGCAGTTAGTTCGAAAGGAATTTTGAATAATGGTTGGAGAAAATTTCAAAACAATACATACATGAGGATTAATGTGAAATATAAATAACTCTGTGAATTAGAATTTTATTGACTTAAAGCTTCCTAGAAGTTATTTGAAATGCCCTAGGATGATTGGATAATTAACTCTGTCTGCCTACTGCTAAGGGAAAATATTTTAATATAGTCATTTTTTACGACCTCATGGTAAAATCAATTGCATGGTCTTTCCATGCGGAGGGCAGTGTGGCCTCTTTTCTCAGTTTGCTGTTGACCTTGTTCCATAGCTATGCCAAATTACTGATTAAATCTTATAACCAAGTAGTTTCATTTTTTTTTTTCATTTTTTCCGTGTTGGTAGCCATGTGTCATAAACTAGCTGCAATGCTGGAGTAGCAGGAAATCTCTAAGTTGCATTGCTGTAAGGACATTCATGTACTTCAAGAAGTTAAAGAGAGTAATGAAGTGATAACAATCACATATTACATTAAAAAGAATGACAAGGAGTATTTTTGTGGCAAAAGCACCCATATATTTCCATCAAAGACCTTTACAGCTGTGTGCGTTGGGGGGCGCGGTTAAGGAGGGCGTATGTGCTGTTATTATCCCTCATATGTCAGAAAAGGAAACTGTCAGGTAATATGCTATCTTAATCCCTTCAGGCTCCTATTGCAAATCATCACAGATGGAGTGACTTAAACAACAGAGATTTATTTCTCTCAGTTCTGGAGGCTGGAAGTCCAGGATCAAGGCTCTGGCAGATTCAGTGTTTGGTGAGAACCCACTTCCTTGTTCATAGACAGCACCTTCTCGCTGTGTCCTCACATGATGGAAGGGAGGTCTCTGGAGTCTCTTTTACAAGAGCACCAATCTCATCACCTCCCAAAGACCTCCTAATACCATGACCTTGGATGTTAAGCTTCAACATATGAATTTGGGGGGGACATAGACATTCATTCAGTCCATAACATGTGACCAAGGTCAAATAGCTAGCAAATTTCAGAGATGTGGTACAAACTGAACCAGCTGAAGAGTCCATAACCTTAAACGTAAGATGTACTCTTCACATTTTACCTATAAAAGCATGCTTGATTTTGTTATATGTAAATATCCCTGCTGAATCCTAGAATGGTGCATATTCGTGTATATTTTATGTATTTCAGTAAGGGATGGGTGAACATTCATCTTATCATTTTACGTAACCGTCATCTTTGTTGTCTGTCTGCTTCAAGATTCTTAAAAGTCTTCAAGGCAAAGACTACTTTATATGTATTGATGTGTCTCCAACATTCATAATAGCTCTTGGTCCAAGGTACTAGCTTAATAACACTTTGAGGAATGAATTAATAGCATCAAATTCCTTCATACAACCTGAGCTGAGGCAAAGGAAAGTCACTGATGCATTGTCAAAAGACCTTAAAGACTATCAGTCTTGCAGATCTGGAAGACCAAGATAAACAAGATTTAATCCTTCATATTATTCCTAGATTTACCCTGTTTGGGATGTTTTTGCCACTTTTTTCGCCTGAAAAAACCTGACAAATCCTGCCTTATATTGAAGGCTTGCTGACCACCCACGTATCCTGTCACCCCACAGATCACAGCCACTCCTTTCTAGGAGCATAAATAAGTCGCTTCCTCAGAAAGATTCCAATCTTGGTGTAGAATGACCTATATTTTATTATACTTATGGAAGTGTATTTGTGTCCTCCTTTAGACTGTAATGTCTTTGAAAATTTGGAATAGTCTTACTTTGTTTTAATGCCGAGTCCTAGCTCATTTCCTGTCATAGAGTTGGTATTCAGTGAATTTCTTAAAATATAGTGTTCAATAAATCTTTAGAGACAAAAATTGTAAAAAAGCAAAAAGTATCTTTTAATAGGGATAAAACTAGATATCATGGTGGAATCTGAATGAAAACAAAATGAGAGCTTTAGTCTGGTGAAGAATATCCTATATGAATTCCATAGAATATCTCTTAGTACATGTAATAAAAATGGTCTATTGATTAAAAGAAATTGGATCTATTGCTCATAATAGCATCTCATTGATTAAAAAGCAGTCCTTGTAATCACTTCCTTCACTGCAGCATCTGTCAAACATTCACCTTTCAGCCTCAGGATAATCTGAAAGGAATTTCTTGCTTTTACTGTTGGTCAAATGACCCCATTCCTGACACTTAATTAATGGCGTCTTTGAACATAGATTTGCGGTTTTCTAAAAATAGAGACAAACCCATTGCAAAACAAGACATTTCCCCATATATTGTATAATAAAACATATATTGTTTGCATTGAGATATATTTAGAAGCTATCATAATATATCCACTTACTCTAAGAATGTACTTTTAAAATACAATGTATTAGTAATCCCTTTCTAAAAGATGATTTAAAATTATAACAAATTCTGTAAGTACGGAAGTTATTACACTAAGAAGTAGTCAACAAAGTTTTATCATTAATACTGGACAATTAATATGCATATTTTAACAAATAAATAGCAAAATAGGTGAACATTTTAACAAAATATAATCTTATTTATTTCCAACTATGAACTTGTGTTATTTAAGCAATAAAAAAGAAAAAACATTTTAAAAGAAAATAAATGTACTTGTATTTTTAAGAAAATACCTACAACATTTTAGTATTCACTAAACAAATAAAATTTATGAAACACAGCAGTTATATAAAACAAAACTGTATACCCTTTTATGCTATGTCTGAAAAGGACAAATGACCTTTCCTATTGATTACCTATATTTTTTCATATAACTACTTTAACCCTTGTAGAAATAAAATTAATGATTAGCATTTTAATTCAGTTTAGAATTTGAATCTGAAATAAATTGTGTTGAAAATTCTCAAAAGGAGTTTAGAAGTGCTGAGGTTCAATCATACTCTACTCTTGTGAGTGTTTTCACATTAATATATCCACTCGCTTTCAAAATAAGTTTTAATGAATTCACAAGTTTGCAAATGATGGCTGATCTTAATGGAAAAACAATTTCAAAGAAAATCCTCAGCTCTTCAAATGTCACTCATAAATACAGCAGAAAGAGTTACAATAGAGGAGATAAACAGAAAGTCGTGGTCATAAAGTTTATCTACAAACTCGATAAAAATGAAGCCATTAGTACTGTAGGATTTTGATTATGGGCTTGCCCTTCGTGTGGCAAAATGCTACAAGTGATAATGCTTTTTCTGGCACTTCTGCCATTGATGGCCATAACTATTCCCATCATGCACATACAGAGCAATGTTGTATGGATAACAGAGAATAAGTTGTTGAAAACTGGAATAATCAAGAAAATTATGTGACTGCACAATTTTAAAAGGTGTTTGATATATATTTTCACCAACTTAATATTTGATCAGAGTTTGGGTTTAAATAAGAATCAGAAAATCTCGGATTCAATCAATAGAATAGCATTTCTGATTTTCTTTGAAATAAACCAAACATTATAATTCACCACCAATGAGTGGGGAGAAATCAAATCACCAGTAATACTTCAGATTTCTGTCTAAAATGTCCCTGAATATATGGAAGGCAACATTGGATCAAATTAGAAGTAATTTGATCAATTAGTCCCCTACCATTTTATCAGATAGCTTAGAACTTTGCTTAAACTCTTGGCATAGACCAAATGGAATGAGGGCAGAGAGAATGATGGCTTCAGCTTGGTAACCAGTGACTCACAAATCCCACATTGAAAAGAGAGGGAGAGAAAAGAGCTGCATTGGGAAAGTCTTTAGGAGATGAAATAGCAAACACTGGTGGATCAGCACAAAATTCGTTGGTTCAAATAAACCAGCAAATAAATCTCAGAAACACATGAATCCATGGGATTTCCTTATTTATTTGTTCATTAATTTAGCATATTTACTGGATGCCAGCTCTGAGTCTAGGACTATTCTTCGTTGGACCTGCAGCAGTGGACAGAACTAAGATCCTTACTTACAGGGACATCTGTCACCACGGACATCTGTCTGACCAAAGGAAAGCTTAGCGATCTTCCCCAGGGAAATTTCTTCCTGGAAATTTTCATAGCTAATGCTCGTGCAATCTTCATTACTCACTTAAGTGATTATTTGATAGCTCAGCATACACCAGAATAAATTTTTAAGAGAGGATTGCCAAGAATATTCAAATAATATAGCTTTCCTTTTAAATGCCCCTTCTAAATTTTCTCTGCTCAGATGGTCTTGCTTATGTCAGTTCAATTATTATAATTCTTTTAACACATTTTTAAAGGACCAATATTTTGCGTGGAATTATTTATACCCTTTAAAACATGTTTAAGGGTTTCTTTTTAATCAGTACTTTTTCTTCCTGCTGATATAAAACTTCTTCACAACCCCACTGAAAAGTCTGCTATTACAAATATGAAGTCTACTCCCCACTCATCATTCATCCCATGAACATTTAACAATAATAACAACAATAATAATAGCTAATACTTATTTAGCACTCACTGCGTGTGGGCACTGTTTCAAGGGCTTTACACGTACAAACCAATTAATTCTCAAAATTGTACCAGGCAGTGGGTATGACTATTGTCCTTATTTCACAGTTGAGGAAACTAAGCACAATGATTTAATCACTTGCCAAAGATACATGGTTAGGTTGGTAGATTAGACAATTTAGAAGATACTCCCGCTACAACAGTAATTAATTCTCAATAAATGAACAAAAAGTTGTTTATAAATGCATTGTTACACTCACAGCAAATAAGGGATGTCTCCAAGCTATCTCTCACCTCAACTTATCTATCCCCCAGCATCCTCCATCTACAAAAATAAAGAAAGAAGCCAAGGGCAGAAAACAAAGAGCAGAGTAAAGAAAGTAGGAACAAAATCCAATAGGTGGACCTGTACTGAAGGCAAGTGCCAATATAATCAATATGCTCAATAGATTAAGCCCTTAAGCATGAGCCTGACATTCTTGCATTAAGTCTGGAAAACTGGAGGCAAATATTTTAGCTTGGGATCCTCCCAGACAGCACACTTGAGACAAAAGTTTGTATCCCAGTGGTAAAATTTAAGAAAGAATCTCAGAAAACAAGGGAAACCATACATATTATGTTATTGAAATGGTCACCACTGTCAGGAATTGAGATGTATCATCTAGGATCCATTGAGGAGCCAAGTCAGCTGTGGCTTAGAATTTTCTGCCCAAAAGACAAAAGAGGGAAGAATTTGTCACTGGATCCTGGCTCCCAGTTGTCAAGATTTTGTTCCTAGGATGTTAAATCTGGTGCATTTCCAGATTGAGAATGGATGAGAACCAAACCTTGGTGCTGAAGAAACCTTGAGCACAGGAACTGGCCATGCAGCCTGGATGGGGTGTTGCTAGGTTACACAGAAGAAGCCAGTTGCTGTAGTGATGACTGGAGAAGGACATGTGGAAAAGGACGTTGGTTGGGTACCAAGAGGCATCAATACAAGGACTAACATGGTCTCAGTTCACAGGCACCCTTGGCTTCTGCAGTAGGAATCACAAATCATCTCTGGAGAAAGCCTTCCTCAATTCAGATCTGCTGGATTCTCAGAGATTAAAAGTAAGCAAATATGAGCTCTGAATCCAGAATCTTCAAACATGCAAGGAAAAAAAGCAACCGTAAGTGAGATTTATCCGTTGAAAAGAAGCAATAGATTTAGACCTCTCTCCCCACAGGACTTCAGATTATTAAATCTTCAATTAAAAAAAGAAATCAGGACCAAAACCCGGAGTCATCTTTGATTTCTCTTATGCGTCTCATCTCTCTGCAAACTAAAGCTGGGGTCTCTCCCTTGGAATAATAGCCAGAATCTGACCACAACTTTACCATCAGCATTTCATTCGTGGGGTCTCAGCCACACCCCATACCCATCGTTCCCTTGGATGGCCATGGTAGCATCCTAACGGCTCTCCATCTTTCATCTTTGCCCCTTCCTATGGTCCAGGCTCAACACAGTATCCAAGGACATCCTGTCAGACCTCCTCTCTCAACACCCTCCAATAGCTCTTTATTTAGAATCAAGCCTCTGTTCTCAAGTTCTCTGTGACCTACAAAATCCTTCATGTTCTGCCATTTTCCCACTGATTATTTAAACGTACCTCCTACTGCATTCCTCCCTTCTCTGCCTTGGCCACACTGCCGGCCTTTCCATTCTTTCCATTCTAAGTGTGATCCTTCCTCAGGGCCTTTGAATTTACTATTTCTTCTGTCTGGACTGCTCCCTGTTTCTAAGCCAACATCTGAATCAGTCCCTTCTTATCTCTTTCCAGTCTTCTCAGGCAGGCTTTCCCCTCTACCAGATTTAAAAATCTATATAAGTCCCAAAACCTCCCATACTCTCCTTTGTTTAAATTTTCTCAATTGCACTTGTCAATATCCAGCATACAACATATTCCACTTCTCCATCTTCTTATTGTCGATATATCCTCAACAGGAACTTTGAGAGTAAGCCCCATGAGAGCATAGACTGTAGACTGTTCCGCTAAATGCTTTTTCTCCAGCACCCAGAAAGTTCCCTGGAAGGTAACAAGCACTCATAAATATTTATTAATTAAAGGAATAAACGAATGTATGACCTATTGTTCATTAATAAGTAAAAGTACCATGAAGGAAATGAAAAGACAGACAATAACCCAAGAGGTGACATGCAAAGGATTTCAATGACAAATGGACAAAAGTGACGAGTAATTTTTTTATACAGGTAAAGGAGCTCAAACACTTTATTAACATATGAAAGAGGCTCAAACTAAGTAGAAATCAGGTATATGCAAATTGAGATTCAAAAGCAATTCCATTTCGCAGTCACTGAATTGGCAATATTTAAGAACTACGATAATATAAATTACTGGTGAGGAAATGGATCAACGAAGCTTTAGTGCCCTGTTGGTAAGAATTCAAATTGGTAAAACTACTTTAGGAAACAATTTGACATTGTCTGGTGAAGTTAAATATTTGTCCATCCCGCAGCCCAGCAATTGCACTCCAAGGCACGTGCCTTGGGCTTGCACAGGTGCACATGGAATATTTAAAAGAATGGTCATAGCTGTACTGCTTATTACGGAAACAAAGTGGGTGTTCATCAACAAGGAGTGAACAAATAAGTTGTCATATGGATTTCTACTAGTCGATTTTATACAGCAAAGAAAATGAACGAGAACTATGCATAATATGGATGGATCTTAGAAGACTCTTCAGCAGAGAGTAAAATTTCAGAAGACCACACACAGTAAGAAATGTTTTTACAGCCCTCAACAGCATAATATGATCTAACAAGAGATTAGTGATGCACAGAAATGTAAGAAAACCATAAAAAAATGAATGACCAATACACAATTCAGATCAGTGGTTACCCTGAGGGAGAGAATCGGTGATGGAATAGGTGGAAATACACTGGAAGATGCACCCCTATGGGTGATGTGCTATTGAATTTGGGTGCTAGGTTTAGCTACTCATTTTATTATTGCGTGTTATGACTTACATTCACGATGGATATATTATTTTGTATTAATTAAGAATTACATAATAAAACGTAAAGAAAAATCGGAGGTTGAATGACCCGTCTCTTGCCCTTGGACATCCAGTCACCCGCCAGGTCATCTTCATTCTTCTTCCAGCACGTTTCTGGTAGTCAGCTGTGATCAAGCACCTGAACTGCCATAATAGACTCATAACTCTCTCCTAACTTCATTTTGTATGTTTTAAAATAAGCTCTCACACTGCGAATAAACTTCAAAATCTATCGCACCACTCTTCAAAAATCATCCAAGAGCTTCACACCCCATGGAGTAAAATGCAAACATTTTGCATGTCATATCAAGACACCATGACACAGTCGCCTCCTGCATTTCCAGCTGTGTTATCCTTGCTTTTTTCCACACAACCTGAGCTACAGCTGTGCCTAAGTAAATGTGCCCGGTGCACCCTCTTTCAAACTGCCAGGCCCTTGCGTACATGCTGTCTCCATAAGAGGCAAGCAGAGCTGTGAATGGGGGCGCAGACTGTGGAACCCTCTTGCCTAGGCTCAAATTCTGCCTCTGTCTCCTCCTGGGCAAGTTATTGACCTCTCTGTGCCTTCGTTTTCTCTCCTGTCAAATGCGTTAATAATAGTCCCTACCCATAATACGGGGTTGTTTATGGGGACTAAAGGAGTTAATATTTGTGAACATTAGAACATTGTCTTGCTACTGCATGAGCTCTACCTAAGTGTTTGTTGCATAAAAATAACTGATATGCCTCCAAGTATGTCTGCCTGGAAATCCCTAGCTGGAGTTTGGTTCATGTCTTCCCTCCTGGGCAAAGTGGTCCCTGAATTGTCAAGGTTTTTCCAAGTGCCCCTGCAGGCTCTTATGTTTCATGGCAGGTGGCACATTGACTCACAATTGTCTGTTTCCTGCTCAAGGTCCATAATCTTTTCAAGAGAAAGAGTTGGTTTTTTCCTGCATATTTTGTAAATGTCCCCTTTTCCAGAGTACTCTGAAAAAGCTTAAGGAACAAGAAACTGGGAAATAAAGGGAATAGAAAAAAGATACAGGCCATGAGCTTGAAGAAACAGATAAGACGTCATTTGCACAGGCCAGAGTGGAGCAATAGGTGGTCCACCTTGTTGCAAACATGAATACAGTGGCATGCTGCAACAAATTTGTTCCAGATTGCCGGGGTTGGCTGCTAAATTTTCAGGAATATTGCAAGCCAATTACCAAACACAGACATTATGAAAAATTAAACTGCATGAACTTATTATTAAATAAATTACCTTAAAAAGGTATACATACCCAAAATTCATGGTTCCTACTTATTTTACTGTTATCTCTGTTCATGAGGTTGATTATGACTATTGCATCTCTGTGGTGGAAGGACTGAATAATGATGTGCTACTCTGCATTTATTCCCAACATGACGTTCAGTGACGTCACATTGGTAACTTGAAATTCATGAAAATACGCAAGCACTACCAGTCAGGTCTTGATTTAAAGTTTGGTGGATTATATCGACTTAACGAAATGAAGGAAAATGCTAATAATGCAGATTAAATTTAAAAGTGTGTGGTGTCTGCACCTATTAATTTGTGAAAAGAACAGAAAATTGATGAGATTTTCAGACAGTATGTGACAACGATTATCCGAGAAGTCAAGGAAATCAGTCACATAGTTGATGAAATAGTGAAGTTCTGACGTATTTCTCTGTTTGGCTTTTGTAAACCAACATTTATGCCAGAGCTGTGCTTGCTCATCAAACACAATCATCGATTGCTTATGGATCCAGGAATCTGGCAAAAGTCAATGAACGCCACCTGTGTGAGAATCAATTGGCTTTATGGAGTTATAACAACACTTATTGCATATGCTATTATTATTTATAAATTGTGTGCTACACTTCCTTCATATCAGTAAAATTTATAATAAATGTCTGTCCATATATGAAATGTACTTTCTTTTCCAGAAGCCAACTGTTATACATTTATATTACGTGAAATAATATAACATATTTTCAGAGCTACAGGAAGTTATGTCGAAATTGTCAATGAAATCCAGTTTGGGTTGTAAAGCAGGGACCAAAGTGCATCTGAAGAAAGCAGATAAAAGTAGATGACACTAAAAAATCAGAAAGCACGGGTGACCAAATTCCTGGAGCATTGGCCTGGGAGTGGCAGTTTTATATCAGCAAATTTGCATAAAGAGTGGTCTCATGTAAGAATTAAGAGGCGCTTCAGATAATGAAAAGCTAATATGAAGCATGTGTATACCATGTGGCAGGTATTTTCATGTTATACCTGGCTAAGTCCAAACTTGCCTTTGGAGTTGATTTATATGACTATCTCTGACTTACAGACAGGGAAACTGAGGTAGAGAAAATTCATGTGATTTGCCCACATTCACACAGTAAGGGACAGAGAAAGGATTCAAACCCAGGCACTAGTTACTCTGAGCCCATGCTTCAAATCTCTTGTTACAAATGTTCAAAAAGATTCAGCAAACTTACGACGTGAGATGTGAGAGGAGCAGGAGGGCAGAATCTTTGGAGGGGTCACATACAGTTGAGTTGCATCCTCCACGAAAGCCTGTGAGAATCCAAGGCTGGGAAAAAACTGACAATGTGATTTAAATTGACGAAACGAAAGGCTAGGTCACCTATGAATCATATGGTCAGCAACGAGAAGGATAGTAGTGAGCAGATCTGGGTGGTTTGACAAAACCAAGGAGGATATGGGTTTACCAACTTCACACACTCGGTTTCTCCTAGCTCTAACACTTTTTCCAAAATGATAATGAGAAAAATACTCTCTATCTTTCAAAGTCCAGCTCAAATTTCACAGGCTAGGTAAGCATTAGAGCTCCCACAGTATTGGTCTATAACTCATGTTAAAACTTTGTTGACTTTATCATGTAACATAGCATACGGCCCGTTTCTTTAAAACACATCATATGGAAAGATTTAATGTACATCCTTCATGGGTATCAAGAAGCCTCCTAGCCTACAAAAGAAGTCCGGTGTCTCCTTTTCTACCACTGCACCAGCTGTTACTGTCTGTCTGGATCTGACCCGGTTTTGTTCCGTCCCATCTCTGCCTGGCTGCGTTGTCAGTGCAGTCCTGTCCATTTCCAGAGCTCTCTACCTGTATCACCTGCAAACACCGTTGGAGGCCCACGTGGTTTCTGCTCATTCTGCAATATCTGACGAAAGGTCAGTGAGCTGTAGGTACAAGTGCTGCAAGGCCAATCAGAATAATTCTGCCTGATGACCCAATCCTGCGATTCCTACATAGTCAAGATGTTATGATGTTCTTGAGTCTTCCCAGAGGGCATTTTTAGAGACCACTGGTGGAGTCCAACTGCCTAATGAGGCCAAAATGTACTCAACACCTCTAATGCACATGCCACCCTTTGGGCTGACCATTGCAATATCTTCACACATCATTTGAAAAAGCATTTCATGGTAGGCTTTATTAGGAAAGCCATAACTACCATAATCATGGTTCTCTTGGAAATTACAGAAATGTGTATGTGTTTACACATACACATACATACGCATACATACATGTATATGTGTGTATATGGGTGTCACAGAGTGGGGAAGCAATAACAAAATAAGAGATTGAACTACAGTTTCTAGACTCACTTTGCTTAGCTTTGTCATTTTGCCCTTGATTCCATTATCTCCATAGCCAAACAAAGCTCTTTCAGTTCATCTGATTAAAGGTAATGAAACTAAGGAATGACTCATCAATGGGCACAACTCTTCCTAATTTTCCTTCACCAAAGGCAGCAGAAAGGAAGGACCATGGGTTTTGAAGGGAGGTAAACCCAGAATTCCGCACTGTCCTTTACTTAGCAGCAGAGCTAACGCAGACACACAAGGCCTAACCTGTGGAATTCCTGTGTTCCAGAGTCATGCTTTCCAAAATCAAAGCCACATTTGCCATCAAGGATGGCCTTCTCTGGAGGGCTGGCCGGGCCAATTCTACACAGTTCAACCAATCTCTGAGTCATGGGGGGAGAAAGCAGTAGAGATAAACTCAGAGTTAGAGTTGTAATTCTGTGCTACAGACTTTCAAACCGGAGAAAACAGGAGATGGATGAAGCAAGTGTCAACAGGGAATAAATAAAGAAGTCCACATACAGTCCAGGCAAGGACGAAGGATCGTTCCTAATGAGCTGCTTTAATTGGAGGTACGTTGTCCTCTGGCAAGACAGGCAATGGGTCAAGCTCCAGAGCCATCCCAGAGAATTACAAGAATTAAATGAGACGATGTATGTTTAAAATCACGTGGAGCATCTTTGGTACAAAGTAGGTTCTTATCCAGATCCTAGAAAGAGACTGTTAGTTAGAATAGTTTCCCAACTGTTAGACTATAAAAGGAAGAGCCGTCTGATGAACTGTGTGCCCTCAAAACTCTATCTTTATCTCAAGTCAAACTTCTTACCTTACTAGTGAGATCAACGGAGTCAGCATTGTCAAAGCCTGAGAAGTCGTCTTCCTTCAGGACCAGGCTCCCACTCCTTTCAGGCCCCAGAACACAGTAAAACTGGAACCACCACTCGTTGAAGGAGAGATTTCTCGTAAATAAATTTTTTGCACAAATAAATTCATTGACAGGAAGTCTTCTTTAGAAGTATCAAACAGGAGTGCTCAAGAAACCTCGATTGATGAAAACCGCAACACACGGGGAGGCAAAGTGGTATTTTTCTGCTCTGAGTGGACATGGGCTCTGAAGGCAAATGACCTTCATTCAGCTTCTTTTGCTTCTCTGCAATGATCACTCGTGTTTTCCTACAATTCAATGACGAATGAAGATTTATGAGAAGTGGATAAATCTACCAGACCATGTACTAGCTCATCTTTTGGGTGAACCAGGCCTCACCCTTCTGTCTCCATCAGACGTACTGATTTTGAGGAATTTCTGGCTGATAACCTTGATACATCAAGGAATAGCTACACGGAAATGGAGTCAAAAAAATGTCCTTATTTTGAATGCTGTGGTGGTCCTGGACTGAGGGAGAAATGAGGAGAGGGAAGCAGGACAGAGATTGAGTGAATTACAAATAAAAAATGTTATTTTGGATATCACTGTGACAATAACAGATGAGTACCAGACTCCCAATCTCGCCCCTAGAGGAAAGTGACTTGGTTTGAGAAGCTCACGAACATGGTCTGGTCCTTGCTCAGTTAATACTTTTGCTGGGTCTTCCTGTGAAGTAGGAATTTTTAAACTTTATGTAAATCAGAGAGAATTCACTTCCACATTCAGAGATCAGCTAAAAGCATGACATGCATTTAAATTCTCTAAGAGTGGTGTCTGCTGAAATGGAGACTAGCAATTCTCCAGTCTTCTCAAAATTTCTTCTTCCTAGAATCCACACACAGAGTTTTAAATTTCCATTGCTACAGAACCTAACACCTATTGGACGTAATTAGTAATGCAGCCATTAAAGGCATGTTAATTAGTCTCAGAAATAAATTAACATTATTTATAAGTTAATGGGAAGATCGAATTAGACATAGCATATTTTCATTGTTGTTTGAAAAAGTATAAAGGAATATTCAGACACGCTTTGCTAAACAAAATTATCTTCACTACAGAAACTTTACAACACAACAGAAAGGCTCCATTTAAAGAAAAGTACTTTGAACAAAGATGTAGGTGTAAAGGAAATTTAAGAGTTATGTCAATTTTAAAACTTATTAAATAGCTCATACATGAAATCATATGCTTCTCATGACCTAAATACATTTTTCAGCCCAAGGGTAAAGAAAATTAACAGGGCTCGGTATTACTGCCTCTGTCAGTGGATGGTGAATTCTTTTTATATTACCATGAATATGTTGCTACTATAGTAATTTCGCTTTTGCAGCCCTTGGCTCATTTCATCAACCATTGTGCTAGCCATTTAATACACAAGAGACCAGAGCAGTGCCAAAAATGCCATATAAATATACGTGCATTTAAAAAAGGTCAGTGAAGAAAATTCCATACACATCTATGGTGACTTAACTATTGAACTTTGTGTTTATGTTGCTTTATTAAGTATTATACAGCAGACGCTGCTATTCTGCTAAATAATGCGGTATAGTTTTAATTAGATCAAGGGACGAAAGCTTGAATCACATAAAGAAATGGCACTCATAGAAAAAATGACATACTCTAAATTTCTCCAAAGAAGGGGGAAAAAAAGGAAAAGCTATTCTGTGGCCTTGAAGTATTAGGGTCATAAACTGATAAAATTATCCAGAAAAGCCTTAGAGACATCAGAATATTCCCCATTTAAGCAGCAATATGTTGAGGAATAAATTTACATTTTTAGTAGCTCCATTCGACTCTCTATAACCCCTATAGGGCAATGTTGTTCAATATATCTTCGTAAGGACGAAATCCTGGCTGTTTACTGTGCCTGTTTAACCAGCTAATGTTTATTGCCGTGTCTGCCTCTTAACCACACTGATACTGTGTCGGATGTGATGCGTTTTGTTATTCCTTCCTGCAGGGAATTTTGGTGGGGTGGAGGAAAATGACATCCTATAGATGTTTGTGGCTTTCTTCCTTCACAAATTTCTATACTGATAGACACAGCTAAATAAAATGTCTTAAATGAAACGGAAAACTTGGAGAAGGATTTCGCGATTTCATAGCACACACTCCAGCTCCACGGCACAGAATATCACCCCCAAAGAAAGAAGTTATGTCTGTTTATTAATTTACTGTGATACAAGTATGTTTGGGGACTATCATGTTATTTTCTTATCAATTTTATAAATAACTTATCGCAAAAAAAAGCCTAACTTATGATCTAAGTTCAAAATAAGAGCTTATTGACGTCATATGTCAAATACCAACATTAATAATCACCTGAAAGAGCAAAGTTCTTAAATAATTATTAGTTCATTTTTACAATCCTGACTAAATGATATAGGCATGATTTTCTACCTGTAATTGTGATAAATGCATTTGGGAAAATTGGAATCAAAGAGGATAAATATACTGTTTAGCATGAATCACAGTCTGTCTTAGTCTTAATATATACATTTTATTTTAATATTATATATTGAGGTGAATATACATTGTATTTCCTGGATTAGGAGAGAAAGCAATAGCCTATGTGAAAAAAACTATCTTTAAAAAATATATACGGGCAGGGAGGCATGAACAAGAGAGCTCAGAGGACCCTGGGGGGCAGTGAAAATAGTCTATACGATGCTGTAATGATGGATACATGTCAATATACACTTGTCCAAAGCCATAGAATGTGCCCCACCAAGAGTGAACCCCAATGTAGACTGGACTTTGGGTGGTGATGTCATATCCGTGTAGGTTCATTGATTACAACAAATGTACCATCTGGTGGGGGATGTTGACAATCGAGGAGGCTGTGCACATGAAGGGGCTGGGGGGTGTATGAGAAATCTCTGTACTTTCCTCTCAATTTTGCTGTGAACCTAAAACTTCCCTAAAAAATTTCTTTTGAGGAATCAAACTCATGTGACCCTTAAGGTGAAAAGAAATATATGTATGCATATTTTTCCTCTTGCATTATTAAATCAATCACAGTACTTAAACAACAGTATAATGAGCATTCTTGTTACACAAATGTATGTTGACTTGCCGCAGCTCCAGATAATCCATCACGTTTGCAGATGCACGATGCACTTCCTTTGGAGAACCTCTGACCCTCACCGCTGACTGAGTCCTTGAATGATGCCCGACTGTTGCTGCCTAGATGGTGTTTATCTTCCAGACCGAACCCTGGGGGTTAAGTGAGCTCCCCCCCTGTCTATTTCAGCACAATGATGCATCCAGGGCCAGATCTTAAACTATAACATTCTACCTAAATAACCAAACCCTGGGCACCAAATCTTGACGTGTGGTCATAATTACTGGGCTGCAAGTTTATAAATGTGTTGTAATGTAGCTTTATTTGTCTAAACTAAAATATTAAGATTAAAGGAGCTGAATGCAGCAGCAGAAACGGTCTCTACTTCACGCTAAATGTTGATTACTGTGAGTGAATGAAAACAGACTAACTTTTGGTGTGCCCTAAAGCAGATATCACTCTCTTAGAGAGCACAGAGATCTCACTCCAATGAACTGATGGATGAGTTATTCCTGTTCACATCAACATAGTTCCAATTTCCAATTCCACTTCTAAAAATATTGATCAGAATCAAATCCATATAGGAGAGATAAGCCAGAGAAATTCACCTAAAATCAGAGGCTATGAACCATACTTATTTTATCACATAAGAAAGCCAACTAATAACTAATAGAGAGAAGTTAAGTATTATAATAAAGCATACAGAGCACTTGGGGATCCAAATTTTAAATAGTAAGTATTATTACAGAATGCTTACAGACTGAGCACTTCAGAATATGGAGTAATTCCTGAAGTTGAAAAGATAAAGCAGTCACCGACATGAAAAAAAGTGTCCTGGCTTCAAAAATGTCACCACTCAAATTTGCCACAGTGTTTCTCATTTATATGAGAATATATATATATAATCTATATGAGAATATATAAAATCTATATAAGAATGTATAATATATGAGAATGTTAAATCTATATGAAATATATAGCGTATGAGAATATATATAAATATATGAGAATATATATAATCTATATGAGAATAGGTAAGCTATATGAGAATACATAAAATATATGTGAGAATATATAATCTATATGAGAATATATAAAACCTAAATGAGAATATATATAATCTATATGAGAATATATAATCTATATGAGGACATAAAATATATATGAGAATATATAAAAAATGTATGAGAATATATATAACTAAATATATGACTACATATAATATATATGAGAATATGCACATAATATATGTAATATATGAGAATATATATAGTATATTTGAGACTATATATAATATATGAGATTATATGTATCTAAGAATATGCATAATGTAAATGAGACTATATACGTATATTCTGCTGGATCATAAAGCTTTCTCAGTTTTGAGGAGTCTCAGATAAATTTCTCGGAAATACCTATACTTTAGCTTTGTCTGGTGATGAAGAAGATTTATTAAATATTTCAAAGGAAAATTATACAGATGTAAGGCAGAGGTTTAGGGCCTGGGAGGGTGGCAGTTCTGAATGTAAAAGGAAGTAATGGTTTTTCTCTGTGTCTTCTTTTATTATCTTCACAATGGATTTATTGGTTTATAAAATGATTATATTATTGCTGTGGAATATTATTTTAAAAGATAGCATGGGTTTGAAAAGAGATCTTTTCATGAAAATTAACAAACATTGGGCTTAGATGATAAAAGGAAAAAAACTACTCCTGGAATCAGTATTTTGGAAAAAAAACTGTAGCTTTGTAAAATTAGAAGAAAGGATATGATGAAGATTATAGCAGAAATCAATGAAATTAAGGACAAAAAGAAAAGAGAGATGAGTGAAAACTCTCCCCAAAAGACACCTCTATTAGCCTGGTTGAAAGTAGCACAGACCATCACCAGTCTCTGGAGATTGACTGATGGGCTTGCAACAAATTGAGACTCATTCATTCAGAAAAATCGACAAGAGCTTTTAAGAAGACTGGGTGGTCACTGCGTTTACCTAGGGATGGCACCATTTCTCCATCCGGCTCCGTATTACGGAAGTTATTCCAGTGGGCTTGCAAACCAACATGATGTGTTCTGGACCCAGGAACCTCACAGATCCCACCTCCCCTGATCTGTGCTCTGGAAGACATACCCATCAGGGGGTGACCGTCAACAGCAGCAGGAGTTCCTCACAGACACACAAACAGAGCCTGCTCCATAGGGAGGAGCTGCGTGACAGTCAGAGAAGAGCAAATCCTCCATCTACTCTGCTGCTTTATAGCTCAGAGGTCCTGCTGGGATGGTGGGGTTGGAGCCAGGCTCAAAGACCAGCAATAAACAATATTGAGGCTCTGCTGAGGGACCCAGCTACGTTTGAATCAGACTTGGAACAATTCCTGTGCCAGGGCATTGCCTAAGACATAGAGCAATCAGTGGCTTTCTCTCTCGCAATAAACTTTCTTTGATGGAAAAACTCCTACTTGAGAGGAAGGAAGTAGATGAGACTGATGAAATGGTGAAATGGACCAGGCAGAACTGGTGGGCGTTCAGTCAAGTTAGGAAAGATGGCGCCATTACAATGGAGAAGCACGTGAGGATGATAAACATTATCCTACAGGTGGTGTTCAGTGTCAGATCTAATGGGCCCAGTGAGTAACATTCTGTGCTGGCATTTATATGTAATAGTGAATGAGTGCAGGACTATTTGTAGATAGATAGACAGATGGGTAGACAGATAGATAGATAGATAGATAGATATACGTACATATATATCTGTCCGTCTCTGTTTCTCTTCTTATGAGTCTTATTTAGATTTATCAAAGTTGTTAATTTCAAAGAACCAGCTTTTGGTTTCACTGAATTTATTGTTTTTCTTTTTTTTCTATTTCATTGATTTCCACTCTAATTTGTATTATTTTAGAGTGCCTACCTTTACATTTATTTGATTGTCTTTTTCTAGTTTCGTAAGGGAAATGTGAAGGCATTGATTTGAGGCTTTTCTTCAGTTCTATCATACTTTATGGTGCTATAAAATTTTTCCTGGGTGCAGCTTTGGTGGCATCCCATGAATTCTGACGTTTCTGTTTTTCTATTTCTTCTGTTCAAAATACTTTCTAATTTCTCTTTGGTCTCTAGTTTGACCCATCCGTTATTTAAAAGTGTAATATATGGTTTCCAAATGTCTGGGGGCTGCGTAGAGCTCTCTCTGTTATGATTTTAATCAATTCAGAGAAGATGCTTTGTAATTTTGGATACTTTGAAATTTATTGAGAATTGTTTCATAGCCTAGGTTACTGGTAAACGTTCCCTATGTCATTTAACAGAAAGCATATTTTGTTGTTTTTGCTGTAATGACCTATACACACCAATAAAGCCAAGTTGGTTGATGGTTTTGTTCAATTCCTTATGTATTAACGGATTTTTTTTTTGTCCATGTGTTCTATCAATTATTGAGAGACGGTTACTGAAATTTCTGACTATAATTGTGAATTTGTCTCCTTATTCTTGTAGTTTTATCATTTTTTCCTTCACGAATTTTGAAGCTCTACTCTTAGATGCACAAGCCTTCAGAGTTAATAAGTTCTCTGATGAATTGATTAATTTATCATGATGAAAGGACACTTTATCCCAGGAAATGTACATCTTTTTGCTTTGGAATCTACTTGTTCTAGTATTAATAAAACCACTGCAGCTTTCTTTTGATTTGTTTTAACATGGTTTACCTTTTCCCAACCTCTTAACTTTTAATTTCATTTTCAAATTAACATGGAGCAAATTTGACTCTTTTTAGTATACCATTCTGTGAATTTTACCAGGTGCATATATTTGTGCAAATATTACAATAATCAGGTGACAGTACAGTTCCACGACCACGAAAACTCTCATCCTATTGCTTTTTCTCACCCTGTGCCTCTAATCCAAACTCCAGGAAATCACTGATCTGTTCTCTACCCCTGTAGTTTTACCTCTTAAAGAATGCCATGCAAATGGGATCATATGATATGTGACTTTCTTCTTTCTCTCAGCAAAAGTCTGTGAAGTTCATTCAAGTTTGAGGGTATATCAATAGTTCCTTCCTTTTTATTGATTTCATTGTTTAAATGGATCGCACATTATTTACCATGGATGAATTTTTGTGTTGTTTCTGGTCAATTAAGAAAAGAGCAAATAGAAGTATTTTTGTACAGGATTTTCTATGAGCATAAATTTTCATTTCTCTAGGGTAATGGGGTTTCTGAGTCATATGGAAAGTACATATTTAACATTATAAGAAACTGTCAACATTTTTCCAGAATAACTGAGCCTCTTTCATTCCCAACAGCAATGCATTAGAATTCCAGTTATTCACAGTCTTGCCAGTACTTGGTATTTTCATTCTTCTTGTTTTAATTTTAGGCATTCTAATAAGTATATAGTGGTATCTTATCATGGTTTTAGTTTGCATTTCTTTATGTCTAATGATGTTGAACATCTTTTTATGTATTTATTGGACTTCCGTAAATCTTATTCAGTGAAATGTTTTTTCAAATTGTTTGCCCATGAACGGGAACCCTTCCCCTAGCCCCACCCAATAACCACCATAAAAACTCCAAACCAGTCTCCTCTCCTTGACCTCTCAAGTCTCTTTGGACCTACTTGGGAGCCACAGTGCTCTCCTCAATAAACCACGTTATGTGAGTAATGAAACTTTTTACACTTTCTGGTGTATGTGGGTATCATCAAACTCAACATCTGGATCAAATATTGGTGGGGTCCATCCCACTCATTTGGTGTGGCCAGAACAAACCAATGTTTCTTGCCATTTCTTTTGTTCTTCTTTTTCAAGCAGCTTAAGATAGAAGATTGCATTTTTAATTTGAGACCTTTCTTCTTTTCTAATATAAATATTTAATGCTATGTGTTTTCCTCTAAACACTGCTTTAGCTTCACCTCACCCCAATGTGGTGGTGTTAGGAGGTGGGGCCTTTGTGAGGTGATGAGGTCATAAGGGTGAAGTCCCCATGAATGGGATTAGTGCCCTTATAAAAGAGACCCCCAGAGAGCTCCCCTGCCTCTTCCACCACATGAGGACCCAGCTAGAAGACTAGAAGACGGCCATCCAAGAGCCAGGAAGTGGGTTCTCACCAGACGTGGAATCAGCTGGTGCCTTGATCCTGGACAACAAGCCGCCAGACTGTGAGGAATAAATGTCTGTGTTTATAAACCACTCAGTCTACAGTATTCTGTTACTGCAGCTGAACTGACTGAGACAAACCTCAATCTCAAAACCATAAATAGCAGATTAATAAGATATCAATTATTAAAAATCCCTTAATTACTCCATTCCAAGAGCCATTTTCTTGGTTTTTGTATAGACCAGAGAGTGTTAATCTTTCTTTTTTTAATGTTCCTCATCAGAAATCAGATTTCTGTGACATAACCACATCCGAGTTATTCAAAGAAGTCTATAACTCCAAAAATATATATGAAATATGATAACTGCCTTAACATGAGATGTAAAGCCTTAGTTAAGGGATAATTATTTAATCAACAACTGGAAGAAGTGTGTTTGCTACCATGTGTATTGAAAGAGCACAGAGGGCAGAAAGCAGATGGAATGTCAATGAACTTGTCCTACGATGAGGGGTCAGCAGAGCTGCCTGGAAGCCATGTGCACAGAGTTTCACGGTGGGACCTCACCCCTAGAACATTGCTTTACCCTTTCCTATAAGATATTCTCCCATGATCAGAAGGAAATGATATGAAAGCTGAATTACTATTCAAGAAATAAAGGGGAGCCGGCCTGGTGGCATAGTGGTTAAGTTCACACACTCCACTTCGGCAGCCTGGGGTTCATTGGTTCAGATCCCAGGACTGGACCTACACACAGCTCATCAAACCATGCTGTGGTGGCATCCCACATACAAAATAAATAGATGTTAACTCGGTGACAATCTTCCTCAAGCAAAAAGAGGAAGATTGGCAACAGAAGTTAGCTCAGGGCCAATCTTTCTCACCAAAAAAATAAATAAGTAATAGGGGCCAGCCTGGTGATGTAGTGGTTAAGTTTGCACACTCCGCTTCAGCTGCCTGGGGTTTGCTGGTTCGAATCTTGGGCACAGACCTACACACAGCGCATCAAGCCATGCTGTGGCGGCGTCCCACATAGAAGAAGTAGAAGGACTTACAGCTAGAATGCACCACTGTGTACTGGGGCTTTGGGAGAAAAAAAAATAACAAAGGGAAGACGAAAAGAGGAAGATTGGCAACACAAGTTAGCTCAGGGCCAAGCTTCCTCACCAAAAAAGCATACCTTAAAAAAAAAAAGGAATAAAAAGTAAATAAATAAATACAAAGAGATAAAGTATTTCACTGGTTTGCTCTACAAGCAGCTGGTCAGTCAACATTTAGTTGGTTTTAATTCATGCTTATGTTGCTGCTAATGTATGCTACCTTTCAACAAGTGGCTAAGGTGAGAAATTCCTCCTTAGCTCAAAAAAAAAGTATCCCAACGTCACTGGCTGGCTGATATCAAGACACAGAAATTGTTTGAAAATGGGATTTCTAAAAGATCATAATCCAAATAATGGAAGATTCACCAGGAGAAATGATTATTGCATGAGAAGTCTCCCTACTTACATCAGGCTGCAATGTTATTTAGTTAACACTTTGGAGAATTAACTCAAAATAAGAAATTTGGTTTACCAACCAATTGGAAAATATAGGGCTAAGAAGACATTTTGCTCTGTTTTTAGTCTAATTAGTCCTTTTCTCTTTTTTCTTTCTTTTCTCCCCCTCTTGGAAAGAATAAGAGAACTATGAAAGCATTTTTAAAACTCAAATATGATGCTTCATACTTTTTTCTTCTTTTTTCATCCTTTAGCATTGCCTAAACAGACCCAAAGTGCCTTCCGAAAATGAAACTGGTAGCATTTCTCCTGAGAATATGAGGCTCTAAAATATCAAGAGAGAAGATAGCAATTTAATGTGCTTCATGAGTTCCTATCCATGCACATCTCTGCGCTTAATCATGTGTTAAATCCTCTTAGCTAATCACACACATGAAGGCAGGTTGACTTTGTGAATGCTTAAGAAACTGTCCAGACTTTTCTGTTTCTTAACTTATCTGCATAAAATTCTGCACACTTCTTCCATACTTGTGCATTCTTGCTCATAAATTCGTTAACTAATGGGATTATTATATTAGTAGCACTGGTTGATAGAAATGTATTTACTTTTTGTTATGCTACTCTTTACTATTATATTTGCCTTGATGATGCTACATTACATGATCCCAAGATTTGGTGGCTCTAATCAATGAGTTTTCACTTAGTGCATGAGTTAGCAACGTAGCCTGGGCAGGGCTGGGCAGTCCTTCTAGCCTGGGCTGGGCTCACTCACACATCTTGGGGTTCGGTTAGCTGCTGGGCGACGTAGATGGACCTTGATTACAAAGTGGCAAACAGGTTCTGCTCCAGATGTCTCTTCTGCTTCAGGAGGCCTGCCCAGGCATGTTCTCACCACAGGGCAGAAGAGGAGGACCCTGAGGACAGACACACAAGTCAGTTCCAGGTTCAGACCCAGGAGTGGCACGTCTTCAGTAGCAGGGTGCTGTTCTCCAAAGCGAGCCACACAACAGGGCCAAATCCCCAGTCTATCTCAGTGGAACTTTGAGGATTTTAATTCAACCAAGTCATCCAATAAATTATAAAATGGGCAATGTATCATTTGGTCAGGAACATTGCTTTGTTGTAATAAAACTCCACAATAAAGAACAGAATTGAAAACAAAATATTAAGTAGAAAACCAGGTTCAATAGGTACATGAAAAGCACCATATTCAATATATACTTATATTTTAACTTATAATTACAGTTGATGTTTATATAACGTCTACAATCAGCATCGTCTCAGGAGGTTTATGTCTATTAACTCATTTGATCTTCATTAAAAGCCCATTGTTGTTACCATTTCCGCTTTCCAAATGAAGAAACTGGGACCAGATGTTACAGAGCTAGCAAATGTCAGAGTTGGAATATAAACTTGTGTCATCTCTCTTTAAAGCCTGTGTTTTTAATCACTATGCTACCTCTTAATATCCTTCCTCCTGAATAAATAAAAACGTAAATAATTTAAATAAATGAAATCAACCATGAATCCTAGTACTATAGAATATTAGAATTAAGATATTTCTTAAAAATCAGATCATTGGACAGCTTCATTTTCCACTTGAGAAAACCGAAGCCACAAAAAGTACTGATACCTACCCTGATATCAGTTTCCCCACATTAAACCCACATATATGGGTTTAAAACCAAAACACTCATTTCCTGCTTACTCCCTGGCTTCCTGGCTCCAGAATCCACTATCCTCCATGGAGACAGACACCGCAAAGGACAAGCACCTAGATTCATTATCTCCCCCCGACAAAGATATACAGGCTGGTGGGAAAGCTGCTGACCAGCAAAGTCACAGGCTTCCTCCTCTCTGCAAGTGTCTCAAGGCCAAAGACAGGCTGGTGGGAAAGCTCCGACCAGCAAGGCCATATGCTCCCCCTCCCCTACCTAAAACCCCAAATAAAAACCCTTCCTTTTAGCTTTTCGGGGAGTTTGGGATTTCAGCTTTAGCTGCCCTCTCTCCTTGCTCAGTGCTGTGCAAAAATAAAATTCCTACTTTCTTCCACCACACCCGGTGTCAGAGATTGGCTTGCTGTGCAACGGGTGAGTGAACTCACTTCAGGTTAGGTAACAGTACAAAGACCGTCCCTGGTTAGAATGCAAGCAAGTGGCCCAGCCAGATCCGAACACCACATCCAAATGGTGTCCCTTACAAGAATTAGGATGGGGGCAGCAGGAAATGAGCACTTATCAAAACACAAACAAACCCAAAGAGGAAAGGAAAACTTATAAGGGGCTTTAGAATAGTGAATAAAAATTTTAAGAGGTCTAGAAGCTTTGATGAGACTTGCCAAAACATAGACAATTTCTACAAAAATTGGGAACTTCTAAATTTGAAGCAATAGAACAAGATTTCACTTGCTATGAAGTTCCTCCAATAAAGTTTACCATTTCTTTATGATCAATCTTTTTCTTTTTTTTTTTTTTTTGAGGAAGACTAGCCCTGAGCTAACATCTGCCAATCCTCCTCTTTTTGCTGTGGAAGATTGGCCCTGAGCTAACATCCGTGCCCATCTTCCTCTACTTTATATGTGGGACACCTACCACAGCATGGCTTGCCAAGAAGTGCCATGTCCATACCCAGGATTGGAACCAGGGAACCCGGGCCCACTGAAGCAGAATGTGCGCACTTAACTGCTGTGCCATGGGGCCGGCCCCCAAAAAGTGCTGTGATCAATCTTGAAATAAAAGTATATTCAGTCAACATCACTCAAATTATATCCAAATAGGAAAGTTCATGTATTTGTTCAATAAATGGGGAGACTGGATAAGAGACATCAATTTAAATATGTACATAGTATATGTAAGCTTATATATTATAGAAATGTGTAAATACGTGCATACTTATATATTATATATCATATATTATTATATTTTATATAGTATGCACTTATATATTTAATATATTATTTTTATATATTTTTATATTTATATACATAACATATATTACACGTAAATATAAATAGTATATATCTCAATACATATGACAAATTACTACATACACTAATTATAGTGCATTAAGTATTCATAACAATTACATACATATGTACACATACCTACACTATATAAACAGGTGCGTTACTTGGAAGACGTGCTCTCTAGTATAAAGAAAGAGAGCGTGACTGGTGGTGATTCATTTTCTGGTCATAATTTGTGAAGCTCTCTGCAGTCTCCATCAGTGGTTGAAGAAGTGAGAGAATATAAATAAAACACTTTCCTTGTAATGTGGTTTGTGGATTTAAACTATATTTTCATTTTGCTTTTAATGATGTTTAAAGAAGAAACAAAATACCCCTTTCTCTCTTTCTATCTTTACGCCTGAGTCTCTGTTGCCCTGGTGCGTGAAGTCCCAGCGCTGGGAGAACACAGTGACTAAACCCCATGGGCTGGGCGTTCCCACCGCTGGTCCCTGTCGCATCTGAAGTCTGGCCTACGGGGCAGCGGGTCTGCGCTGCGTCGTCTCCTCCCAGAGTCCCCAGCCACCTTCTTACCTATAAAAGCAAGTGGTGTTTTAAATGGAAGATGAAGGTTATTTCAAAATAGATCATGACTCACTTCCTTTCACCCAAAGTTTGTCCACTGCTTGTGTTTTCTCTGTCCAAAGCAATCACTCCATCACCCTTTCCGACAGTTCTCCTATCAAAACTGTCATTTCTGATGTTCTCTTCACCTTCTCTGGTAGTTAGCAATGAGGGTTTTTTTTTTTTTTGCCCAAATTGAAAATGAAAAATAATTTTTTTTCAGCTGTGAAGATTAAAATAAACTCTAGGATGGGTTATAAGAAATACAGTAGCATTTCATTTTCCAGGGTATCTTTGTCAAATTGCATGATATGCTTAGCATCTCCCCCCACTGAGGGAAGAAGCAATAAATCAGAAAGCTTTACAACCATCGAAATGCTTTAGCATCATCAGGCATCATCAGAGCCAGTGTTACAGTCGTCTCGCATGTGGCATTAAGTGTAGCCTTATCAACACTGGAGAAATAATGGCTGCAACATCGCCAGAATCTGTATAACGTTCTATTGCTTGCCCTATTTTGTGATTGTATCAACCTCTATGCTGCTTCTCAAAAACCTTTCCACCTATTTAAAATTCTTTGTCAAGTGTAGTGTCAGATTGTTTTTCTGGTTCTGTGTAGGAGATGCTATTCATTTTCCTAAGTAAATGATAAAATTCAGCTCTAGAAACCGCCTTACCAAATTTGCACAATGGGGATCTTCATCAAAGAGTCGACTACACGTGGCAGCTGCTTGAGTGTAGGAAGGAGTTTCTATTTCCCACATAATCCCATGACTTGATTTCCTCAGGGTGGGGAGAGGAGGTCCCGTCCTGGCAAGGGGCGTGGGCAGCTGCCAGAAAGTGGTCATCTACTTGCAGATTTCAGATCTTCTCCTCACTTCAAAATTTACTATTGCTTATTTCATATTTTTATTTATAGTCTGTAAAGTAGCTTGGGTCAGTTATTCGTAGCCACTTGGCCCTTCTCAATCATCTACTTGTGTCCTGTGTGCTAGGATCCAAAGGAATTCCGCGGGCACGTCATACAAACATGGGAGGCAAGTTCAGACTTCATTCTAGAGTGTCATTGGCCTTTTAATTGTCTTGTATCAATAGACTGACCTTCGATTTACTTGTCAAAAGAAGTAAGGTCATTTTATATGAGCTTTCATTCCAATTTCCGAGATGTCTTTTCTGATTAGAAAACCCTATAAACTATGTAGCTTTAAATTTACAGAATCATTATTCCTGAAGGTTTTGCTGTCCTTCACGCTCAGAGATGACATCCGTGACCCAGGGACGGTGGATCACGTGCTCTGAGTTGTAGAGATGATCAATTCATTCTGTGCTGTCCACGTCTGACCATGTCATCTCCATCATCCACCAGTGACATGTGTTTGTCAATACCTACTAAGTTAATAGAGTCAACCCGGTTCAGTTGTCCCCAGCTTTTTGACCAGGGCCCAGAGCAGGACTGGCAACTGAGAAAATACGCACACATGCACATTACACATGCACATACACAAAGATGCATGCACATATTTAACAAAAAAGTTTCAGGAATAATATTTTGCTTCTTAACTCTGCTACTTTCTATTTTATTTTCATCTCTATTCTTTTACATTTACAGAAAGTGTTGATATGCATTAAATTGGTTATTATTCACAATTTGAAAAAACTATTAGTCTGGTGCATGGTAATAAAAACCGCAGAGTTACTAACTGCCAGTCGTCCCCACGGTGATTCTGCACAACAGACATCACAGACTTCGGGAGCACAGCAAGTGAACTCTGATTTTCCCCACCAGTGAGTGTGGGGGTTCATCTGCTCTGTCCTGGAGCACACTCAGGGCTTGCTCAGGCCTCTGTGGCCCCACCACTGGTCCTGCTCTTCTTATCCAAGAATTTACGTGTTGGGGGCAGCCGGCTGTGGGACGGTTCCAGAACGTCCTCAGCTGAGATGAGTGGGGACACCAGCTCTGTTCTACACACTTCATCTTCCAACAAGCTAACCAAGGCTGTGTTCTCAGGGTCACGAAGGAGGCCAAGAGTGACAAGCAGAAATCCACAGCTGCTTTTTCAAGCCTCTGTTTCTACCCCATCTGCTCACAGTTCGTTGGATAAAATGTCACGTTTGGATCTGAGTCAGAGTGGGTAGATGGGGTGTGAGTGAGGTCATTATTGTCATCTGCCACAGAGACCATGAGACTTTTAGTGCATGGTACCACTCTAGACCAAACAAGCTGAAACCAGACCTTAGATGGGGCCCTCAGAATTCTAGAAGGAACGCCTTAGATTCCAAACGCAACATCTACATGAAGACATTTGTGCAAATCAACTATTTAAGTTATGCAAGCTTTTGGCTCAATGGGAGAGGAACAGGAGTTTCTAAATGCATTAACTGTTGGAGAAAATAGCATGTACATTAACCATGTTGTGGTTCGAAAATAAAGAAATTATTTTAATGTACACTGGATATGTGAAGACACTTCTAAAATACAAAGAACCGTGTTTAGCGGAAGCAGTGGATGGAGAAACCAATTTCACACTGTGAGTCAAAGACATTTTTCCTCCCTAGCAACGAGAAGCAATTGCGAATCTCTCTCTAGCATAGCCTTTTCAAAGAAAAATAGCCACAAACAACCCAATGCAACACTGACCACATCAGGATTTTTCTGATAAAAACTTAGAAATGGAGAAAACATCTACTTTTGCCAATAGGCATTTTTTTTTACCAGTTCTACCAGTCACTGACAAATGGTGATTGTTGTGGCAGAATTCCATTCAATTTTTTTTTCAGAAGTGTCTCCTTTACCTAAAATGTAAATGATGTGGCTCCTTGTTCGCATTCCTTTCATGTTATGGGCTATTTCCATGACTCATGATTTTTAGAAAATGAGAAGATTATCTTCTTATGTATGGTAAGTCAACATGGAGAACAAAATATACAAGAGTCTGGCTCTCTATGAATTCAAACAATGTATTCTTCCTATAAGTCACTTTAAGGAAGAAAGCAAAGTTGCGGACCTGATTACAGGCTATTGAACAATAGAGTGTGCATGCAGATATCAGGTGTGGATAACCACTTCACCACTATGCCACGGGGGCAGCCCCTAGAGGTGTACATCATAAAGATGAGATCACAAGTTGTGTTGGAGCAGTTGAAGATGAAGACTCATTCCTCACGCCACCTAAAGATGACAACCACAATTGGAACAGTGCCAGGAATTGGATTTGACTCTGAAGAGACTCCCTGCTTGGAGATACCCTTGAAGAGATCCAAAATAACACGCCTGATTTAGTGTTTAGAGTGACCTTAGGAGACAGCATGGTGCCCTGGAAAATCAGCTTTAAAATGAGACAGATTTGGTTATAATTCCCAACCATACTACAGAGTCACTGCGTCCATGAACTTCAGGGAATTTACATAAATCCTGAGTTCTGGATTCCTAATCTGTAAATAATGATAAAGCCTGCTTACAAGATTGATATGTCATTTATGTAAGTTGTATACAGCAGAGAAGAAATTTAATAAGAAGTAACTTTTAGATGGATTCTCTGGAATTAAAGGTAGTCTAGGCAATGACTCTAGTTTATTCTGTCTGATGGCTTTCTGTCATCTGATTTTACTCAGAACGTATATTTAACTGGGCATCACTCATGACATATTAACTGACAACTATAAAGCCAGACACTTATACCTCTACTGGAAATTTTAATTTGGAAAAAAAAATAAAAACAAGAGGATAGACTCATAAAAATCATCACATGTGTCCTCCATAGTTGCCAGCAGAAACTCATGTCCTCTGAAATCATTGGTTGGGTGGGTGGGTCAGCCCTACTGCTAATGTTGGAATCACTTGCACAGCTTTGCTTTTGGTAATTAAAAGTGATTGGTCTTCTTAACAGTAGGTGTATATTCCTAATTTTATTTTTCTGTAAACAAGTTAGAGAATTAAGGCATAAAACAGCAGGGCAAGGGGCCTGGCCCAGTGGCATAGTGGTTAAGTTTGTATGCTCCCTTTGGCAGCCTCAAGTTGGCCAGTTTGGATCCCAAGCACAGATCTACGAACTGCTTATCAAGCCATGCTGTGTCAGGCGCCCGACATATAAAATGGAGGAAGATGGGCACAGATGTTAGCTCAGGGCCAGTCTTCCTCAGCAAAAAGAGGAGGATTGGTGGCTAATGTTAGCTCATGTCTAATCTTCCAAAATAAAATAAAATAAGGGGGCAGGCAGGGCAAATGGTCTAGTGGAAAACCCGTGAGAACTTGTGAGCAGACCAAACGGAATTTCGATCCTGTTTCTGACATAAGTAGCTGTGTAAGATCCTTATTCTCTTTGATTTTCCACTTCTGTGTGTGTAAAGTAAGAATAATATCTGAGTCTTCTCCTTATATAAGATGAGTTATGCAGACTGACCAGAGCATAGTAGGTCCTCAGTGAATGTGTTTCCTTTCTTTAGTTTTTTCTCTTTTTTTCCATCTTTACTGAGATATGACAAATGGAAATTGTATATATTTAATATGTACAAGTTGAGGTTTTGATATGCATATATTTGTGAAATTGTCACCACAACCAAGCTAATTAACATATTTATCACCTAACGTAGTTATCTTTTTCTTTTTGTGGTAACAGCACTTAAAATCTACCCTCCTAGCAAATTTCCAAAATATATAAGAAACTGAAACACCTCAATAGCAAAATTAAAAAGGAACAAAGGACATAAATAGACATTTCTCCAAGGAAGACATACAGATGGCCAACAGGTGCATGAAAAGGTGCTCAACATCACTTATCAAGCGGGAAACACAAATCAAAACCACTATGAGATATCACCTCACACCTGTTAGGATGACTATTACCAAAAAGACAAGAGCTAAGAGTTGGCGAGGATGTGGAGAAAAGGGGATGCTTGTGCACTGTTGGTGGCAATGTATTTTGGTGCATAGCAGTGCAACCACTATGGAAAACAGTGTGGAGATTCTTCATAAAATTAAAAGTAGAAATACGACCTGATCCAGCAATTCCATTCCTGCGTATTTATCCAAAGAAAATGAAAACTGGCTTCGAAGAGATATCTGCACTCCCATGTCACTGCAGCCTATTCCTGATAGTCAAGATATGGCAACACCCTGAGTTTTTTTTCGTGTTTCTTTTCTGTCCATCATTGTGGAGATTTAATTGACATATACTGTTAAGTTTGCGTGTGCATTGCGATGATTTGATGCATATATATACTGAGAAACGTTTATCATAATAAAGCGAATCACATATTTTACCTCATATAACAGCCATTTGCTTGGTGGTGGTGTTATGGTGAGAACATTAAAGCTCTGCTCTCCCAGGGGCCCGCCCAGTGGTGCAGCGGTTAAGTGCGCACGTTCCTATTCAGCTGCCCAGGGTTCGCCCGTTCAGGTCCCGGGTGCGGACATGGCACCGCTTGGCAAGCCATGCTGTGGCAGGCGTCCCACATATAAAGTGGAGGAAGATGGGCACGGATGTTAGCTCAGGGCTCGTCTTCCTCAGCAAAAAGAGGAGGATTAGGAGCAGATGTTAGCTCAGGGCTAATCTTCCTCAAAAAAAAACAAAAAAAAGAAAGAAAGTGAAGTTCTACTCTCCTAGCAACTTTCAAGCATATGACACAGTCCTGTTAGCTGCAGTCACCGTGCTGTACCTTGGATCCCCAGGACTTGTTCATCTCATAAGTGAACATTTGTACCCTTTGATCAACATCTCCTCATTTCCCCTCCCCCAGCCCCCAGCAACCACCATTCTATTCTCTGTTTCTATGAGCTCCATGTTTTTATATTCTACAAATAGGTGATATCATCAAGCATTTGTCTTTCTCTATCTGACACTTAATTTAGCATAATACCCTCCAGGTCCACCCACATTGTCACAACGGGCAAGATTTCCTTCTTTCTCACGGAATAATATTCCACTATGGAATATATACGTTTACTGTATTTTCTTTCTCTATGCATCTGTTGACAGGCTCTTAGGTTGTTTCCAAGTATTTGCTACTGTGCATAATGCTGCAGAGAACATGGGAGTGCAGATAGCTCTTCAGGATCCTGTTTTCATTTCCTTTAGATAGATACCTAGAAACAGGATTGGTGGACCAAATGGTAGTTCTCTTTTTAACTTTTTGAAGAATTTCCATACTGTTTTCCACAATAGCTGCACCAATTTACATTCCCTGAAACAGCACACGTGTTCCCTTTTTTCCACATCCTCAACAGCATTTATTATCTGTTGTCCTTTTGATAATAGACATTTCTAACGGGTGTGAGGTGAAATGTCATTGTGGTTTTGATTTGAATTTCCCTGATGATTAGTGATGCTGAGCATCTTTTCAACAACTTGTTGGCCATTCGTCTGTCTTCTTGGAGACAGGTCTACTCAATCCCTCTGCCAAATTTTTAATTGGATAATTTGGTTTTTGCTGTTGAGTTGTATGAGTTCCTTATATATTTTGGATATCAACTCTTTATTGGATATATGGTTGGCAAATATTTTCTCCCAATACCTAGGTTGCCTTTTCATTTTGTTGAATTTTTCTTCTGTTTTGCAGATTTTTAGTTTGATACGATCCCACTCGTTGATTTTTGCTTTTGTTGTTTGTGCTTTTAATGTCACATGCCAAAAAATCTTTGCCAAGCCTGATGTCAAGGAACTTTTTCCCTATGTTTTCTTCTAGGAGTTTTACAGTTTCAAGTCTTGTGTTTAAATCTTTAATCCATTTCAAGTTAATTTTTGTGAGTGGTGTAAGATAAGGGCTCGATTTTATTCTTTTGCATCTGATTATTCAGTTTTCTCAACACCATTTATTGAAGACTATCTTTTCTTCATTCAATGTGTTTACTCCCTTATCAAATATTACTTGACCATATATATGTGAGTTCATTTCTAGGTTCTCAAGTCTGTTCTACTTGTCAATGTGTCTGTTTTTCTGCCAGTACCATGCTGTTAGATTATTATAGCTTTGTAATATAGTTTGAAATCAGACAGTGTGATGCCTCCAACTTTGCTCTTTCTCAAGATTGCTTTGGTTATACAGATTTTTTCCTGGTTCTATGCAAATTTTAGGATTTTTTTTCTTTTCCGTGAAAAGTGCCGTTGTTATTTCGATAGAGATTGTATTGAATCTATAGATGGCTTTGTGTAGTTTGGACATTTCAGCAACATTAACTCTTCCGATCTATGAATGTGCAATATCTTTCCATTTATTTATGTCTTCTCCCATTTCTTTCATTAGCTGAAGGGACTAATTTGGAGAGAATACGTGGTGGAGCCAGCCACAGGCGTCTAGCCTGGCGTCTTGCACTCACACAGAACATGAATACCTGTGGGGCAAAAACCAGTGAAGTCTGCAGGAGTCCCTGGTGCCTGTGCTGGCCTTTGGTTTCTTCAGTGGTGGAAGCTGCTGGGTTTGTCTGCAGAGCAGGCCTTCCGGAGCGATGGTGGCCCCCACTGAGTGGTCGACCCTGGTAGTTCCTGCCCTTCTTCCATGCTCAGAGCTGTCTCTACAGGCTCAGCTTTGCTGGTCTGAGCAGGGTGAAACCGAAGCAGGATCTTTGTGCGGTGCCTGGAAAGGCCAGGGAAGATGGCCGCTCACCTCCTCTCGCTTTCCTGATAAGGAGAACTCTTTGTTGGGGCAGAGTTCACGCTTGGCACCGAGCAGGGCCAGCCTGGGGGATGGGATGGTACAGCAAAATGAAGCCGTTCTTTGCTTTCTGTGCACTTATTCTCAGGATTTTTGTTCCACTGTGTTGCTGAAGCTTCTCAAGAAGCCTCCAGAGCCCTCCATGAGCTGCTTTTGTCTATGGACAGGCTGTCTAATTGTTGATCTCTGTGGAGCACAGAAGCTGGGGTCTTCTACTCTACCATCTTGGTGACATCAACCTCTAGTATTCTTTGTTTTTTTTATTTTGAGGTCATAATAGTTTATAACGCTGTGAAATTTCAGTAGTACATCATTATTTGTCGGTCACCATATCAATGTGCCCCTTTACCCCTTATGCCCACCCCCCAACTCGCTTCCCCTCTGGTAACCACTGATCGGTTCTCTTTGTCCATATGTTAGTTTCTCTTCCAGATACGAGTGAAATCATATGGTGTTTGTCTTTCTCTGTCTGGCTTATATTGCTTAGCATCAGACCCTCAAGGTCCATCCATGTTGTTGCAAATAGGATGATTTTGTCTTTTTTATGGCTGCGTGGTATTCCATTGTGTATATATATATATCACATCTTCTTTATCCATTCATCAGTCAGTGGGCACTTGGGTTGCTTCCACATCTTGCCTATTGTGAATAATGCTGCCATGAACATAGGGGTACATAAGTCTCTTTGAATTGTTGATTTCAAGTTATTTAGACAAATATTCAGTAGTGGGATAACTGGGTCATATGGAATTTCTATTTTTAATTTTGCAAGAAGTCTCCATGCTGTTTTCTCTAGTGGCTGCAACAATTTGCATTCCCACCAGCAGCATAGGAGCGTTTCCTTTTCTCCACATCCTATCTGACATTTGCTATTTTTTGGCTTGTTATTTATAGCCATTCTGACAGGTGTAAGGTGATATCTCATTGTAGTCCAACTTTAGTATTCTTACTTCTTCAATTTCAATAAAGATTTGGATTTGAAGGATTTAGTTTTCCCAAGATAATGGTAAAATCAAAAGTATGTCTCTTTATAAGTTATCTAATATAATTATATGGTCAGCTAATTAACCAAGAAAGAAAAGAGATGATGAAATAAATGTAATTTCCTTTATGTAAAAACGTATGTCAATTTTCCTCATGTTAAGTGTTAATTTTCCTGGAACATAAGTTTAGGGCATTCTATATTTATATATCTTTTAGAAAAATTCTATACTCCAAAGTCCGCAATTTCCTCTAGTAAGTTCCTGTGTTTCTTCTGTTGTTGTGCTCTCTGTCCCTCCAAGTTTGCGTTTTATATGGCTTTCCCCTTGGATCTCCCGTTTCAATCCTCTAAGCCTGTCAAGAATAACTTAACCTGTTTTATCGTTCCCATAAATTCATATGTAACTGGTAGCTAAATCCAATTTGTGTCAACCTGTCTTTCTTTGCAGCCTGTGCTAAATTTCCCAGCATGTTTCATGAAAGTAGACTCCTCTTAACATCCAATAGCCAGCTCAGTATTTTATTCAATCGTTATTATAGTCCTTCGAATGTCACAGTGCATAAAGATCCTGGTATCACCACTGATATCACATAGCAAAACTTTCCAAATTTATTCTTCTGTGTGGGTGAGTGTGTGGGTATGTTGTGGGAGTCTGGAATGGTTTATAGGTGTTGGCAATGCCTAATATTGCCTTTGTTTTAAATTTACATCCTGCCCGACACAAGTTAAAAAGACTTGACAGGGAACTTGCAAATATTATTGAGTATAAATGCTTTCACATTATAAGAAATAACTTCACATTTTAAAATTGAATCCTAAAGATGAATTACAAAATAATAAAATTGAAAAAGTATTTTAATTGATGTGAATGATTTAATTGACTTTACTGTATGGTAAAACCGTATTTGAAGTATAGTATAGATGGAAGCCTTTCCTTGTAGCCATCCTATTTATAATATCACAGGAATATCAGATGAACACTCTGATATACCAAGCTCTGCTTTGCATATTACCTAAGGTCATTGCCAATTTTTATTGAACAGGAGATTTTCAGGTTGAACTAATTAATACATTTAACTATAGAATCCTATCCCTTAAAAATGTCTTCTCTGGGGGCCGGCCCCATGGTCAAGTGGTTAAGTTCACAAGCTCCGCTTCGGCGGCCCAGGGTTTCACCAGTTCGGATGCTGGATGCGGGTGTGGCACCACTCATGAGGCCATGTTGAGGCGGCATCCCGTGTAGCACAACCACAGGCACTCACAACTAGAATATACAACTACGTACTGTGGGGTTTTGGGGAGAAAAAGCAGAAAAAAAAAAAGATTGGCAACACTTGTTAGCTCAGGTGCAATCTTTAAAAAAGCAAGAGTCTTCTCTTACGGTGGCTTACACCTCCACCCCCATGCTGATATTCCTATATCGATATCAACAACTTCAACTCTTTCCTTCGGTACAGAATCACCTTTCTTTCTGCGTCCTGAATATTACCAGCTGAATTATTTCAACTTCAATATTATCAAATATGAACTTAGCATTTTTTCTCAAAAACATATTTTCACTTCTATGTATCCTATTTAAAACACATCGCAAAACTGAAATCATATTTCCTCTTGCACAACATTTTTGTATAAGTAAGAAACAACACCGAACTGTTCTATTTTTTATTAATACCCCTTTATGTTTATTTTACTTATCTTTTACAAGTCTTTTATTACTTTCTTCTATATCAGTGGCTTTTAATATTAAAAGATTTTTATTTTTCCCCAAATGGAGGATTTTTTTTTCCAAATGAAATCTCATATGGAACATCAACATCAATATAATGTATAAAATTATATTTATTTGGAAATTTAGAACATTTTGTTTGTTTATTTACATTTAAACATTTGTTGAAATTTGACACATTTTCTTATTGTACTATCAATCAATGAAACACTGAAGAGTTTTTAACACTCTCAAAATGTTTAATTTTTAATTACACCCAAGATATAGTCTTAAGTCCGTTTTATTTCTACTTATGTCTGTTTTGGGGGCCTTATCCTTGAAATTTTACTAGTTTTCTTGCCATCTCAGAATGCTTTTAAATTAAATTTTTAGATATCTAAATAGTGATAATGCATTTGTGTTTTAAAACTTCTACCTACAGCGTACATCCTTAACTGGCAAGTGTTCCATATATAGAGAGAGGAACAAGGAAAAGAATTATAGTGACTGCTCATCAGAAATCTTGCAAACAAGAAGACAGTGAAGTGAAATATTTAAATGTTTAAACTATAAAAAGAAAAAATTCACCAAACTAGAACTCTGTAACCAGTGAAATTATCATTAAAAATTGAAGAATAAATGGTTTTTCTTAGAAAAATAAAACATGAAAGAATTTATCACCAATAGCATTATAAAGTAAATTCTAATTGACATTTGTAAAACATGTCACCCAACATCACCAAAACATACATTCTTCTCAAGCTCACATGGGACATTATAGACCCGAGTAGACCACATTTGAGTCATGAAATGTACCTTAAAAAATAACAAATTTTAGAGAATATAAATCTTACAAAGTATATTTCTCAAGCCATAATAAAATTAACCTAGAAATCAATAATAGAATAAAACCTGTAAAATCCTTAAATATTAGGAAATTATACAATACATTATTTAGTAACACTTGGATTAAAAAAAAGGTCTTGAGAGAAATTAGCAAACTATTTTGACTAAGTGAAAATGAAAATGCAATGCATGAAAATTAGTGGGGTCCAGCTAAAGCTGTGCTTCCAGGGAAATTCATAGAATCAAATGCATATGTTAGAAAAGAAGAAAGATCTAAAACTGACAAACCAATCTTCCACCTTACAGAACCAGAGAAAGAAGAGAAATTCAATCCCAGATCAAGCAGAAAAAAACAAAATGAATGTAAGAGCAGACATACGATTGAAACAGAAATATAAATAGAAAAACAATGAAAGCAAAGACTGATTACTTGAAAATATTAATAAAATTGATAAACCTACAGCCAGATTAACCAAAAGAAAGAAACAGAGAGAGATTAGACAAAAATTACCAATATCAGGAATGAAAGAGAGTTTATTATGATGGATCTCATGGACATTAAAAATAGACAATGGGGGGGCTGGCCCCGTGGCCGAGTGGTTAAGTTCGCGCGCTCCGCTGCAGGCGGCCCAGTGTTTCGTTGGTTCGAATCCTGGGCACGGACATGTCACTGCTCATCAAACCACGCTGAGGCAGCGTCCCACATACCACAACTAGAAGGACCCACAACGAAGAATATACAACTATGTACTGGGGGGCTTTGGGGAGAAAAAGGAAAAAAAAATTAAATAAAAAAAATAGACAATAGGGAATAATGTGAATGGATTTATGACCACAAATTTGACAACTCATACTAAATGCTCCAATTCCTTGAAATTATTTATTAAAGATAATAAATCAATAATTAATAGACTTCCAAAAAAGAAGACACCAAGCCCAGACAAGTTCACTGGTGAATTCTTCCACATATTTAAGAGAGAAATAGTACCAGTTCTCTGCAATCTCCTTCAGAAAACAGGAACAGAGAGCATGCTTCCTAACTCATTCCTTGGTGCCAGAATTACCCTAATCCTGAAACAAGACAAGGACATTACAAGAAAAGAAAACTATTGACCAAAATCTCTTACGAACATAGATGTGAAAATTCTAAACAAACCACTAGCAAATTAAATCTAAAACTGTATAGAAATAGTTATACATCATGACCAACTGGGATGCAGTCCAGGATGCAAGCCTGGCTCAACATTCAAAGTCCATCATTGTAATCCATCACATGAAGAGGCTAAAGAGAAAAATCACATCAATGGATGCAGAAAACATTTAACAAATACAACATTCGTTCATGATAAAAACCTCTCAGCAAACTAGAAATAGACGGAGAATTTCCTCAAGTAGACAAAGAACATCTAAGAAAATGTTACAGCTAAACTTAATCTCAATGGTGAGAAACTGGACACTTTCCTGCCAGTGTCAGGAACAAAGCAGAAATGTGTTCTTGCGCTATTCCTACTTGACTGTGGACTGGACACTCTAGCTAGTGTAACGGGAGAAAGAATACAGGTGTGCATATTATAAAGGAAGAAATAAAACCATCTTTGTTCACAGATGATGTAATTTCTTAGAAAGCAAATCCCACTAATCAACCAAAAAACTCCTGAAACTAATAAGCAAGTAGAGAAAAATGTCGAGATGCATGGTTAACATGTAAAATTCAACTGTTTACCTATATACCAGTAATGAGCAATTAACGTTTGAAATTTAAAGAATAATTCTGTTTATATTAACCCCCATCCCCACCAAAATATTTGAGTACAAACATAACAAAACATGCACAAGTTTCTTCATGAAAAATTATGTCTGTTTAAAGAAATCAAAAATGATCTAAATAAATGAAGTCATATTCAGTTTCCACAGATCGAAAGACTCAATATTGTTAAGCAGTCAGTTCTTCCAACTTGATCGACCTAAGCCAAATCCAAACAAAGTGTTTGGTAGATATCGACAAACTGACTCCGAAGTTTGTAAGAAAAGTTAAGAACCTAAAGTAACCACACAACATTGACGAAGAAGAAAGTTGGAGAACCCATTACCCAATATCAAGGCTTCCAATAATGCTAGCTCATGAAGACAGCATGGTACTGTGAAAGAACCAAGAGCCCAGACATAGACCCACGTAAACGCAATCGGCTGATCTCAAACCTGAAGGATGTAAAATTGGATTGTATGGTGCCCGTGCTGTGACCACGGAGCCTGTCTGCCACACGAAGGGGAGAGAAAAATCAGCCACAGGTTCTGCAAGGATTCTACCCCGATCAACCCACGCCCACGGCCAGGCTCACCCTTTCTTTTTCTCCTCTACTTTTAAGTGCCAATCAATGTCCTTTTTCCTTAATTCAGTTTGGGGACTGTTTTCTTTAACTTTCCATGGGGAGAACACTGACTGCTGGATTGAAAGTTCGATTTTCAAAATACGTAATTATCTTTTAGCCTTGGCCACCTTCACTTTCACGTCTTTGCGGATGGAAGAGGATCTGCAGAGACTGGGTGTTCCCTTCACTACTGGGAACTACTTAAAGTAGTTCTTTACAGATGACCTGTATCTCTTTCTTTCTAAGTTTTCTCTCACCAAGTTAATAAACTTTTATTAAACATCTATGATGCATGAGAAAATAGTGAACTGAGAGTAACCAAAACAAAATCCTTGCCCTCCAAAGTACGAAATAGTATCTTATTTAAAACCTGGGCTATTTTGAACGTGGGAGTTCCCGGTGCCTAACTGCTACATGTTTACAATAAATAATATGTGTGCTAATGATTTTGGCAGGAACCCTTGTCAACCTATCAATAGTTTCCTTTCCTTCTTAAACAATGTATGGTGAGTACAACTTTTCTTAGTTTACTAGGTCACGCTCATGCCGACTAGGGCACTGGGAGAGCATTGTGAAGGGGAGGGTTGGGAGGCTGTGGGTTATCTCAAGTTCCACCCCAGGATTGAGCCGATGTGTCACTCCTCCATCTACTCTACCTGCATTTCTGAGTCCTAGGTGTCACCAGATTTCTTCAACTGAGGGCTTTCTCTTCTTGTTTTCACTCCTCCTCCACAGGTACGCTTAAACCAGTGATGCTCAAAGGAAGCTCGGAGAAAGACGTGAGCTCACAAACCGAGACTTATCTCTCTGCAGTGAGACAAAGGCAATGCGAGTGGCCGTGGAGAACTTTTATAGCAACCTGACAGAGCCATTTTATGTCTCCTGGACATAAGAATAAAAACGTTGGTCCTGAATTTTTATGTCCTTTTATTTTTCTAGTATTTCCTTTTTATTATATTGTACAAAAGTATTGATCTGCAACACTTGGAAGTAAAAAATAATAATAAAACAAGAACTGGTCCCTCCAAAGAACACTTGGAGAGGACGGCTCTGGACTCCGCTTCCACCGCCAGCTTCTCCACTAACCTCCCCTTTCACTTATCAGAAACCAGCCCGTGTCTTAGGTTTGATTTTGGCACTTCCCTTTTGTTGCTTGTGTTAGGTTCCTATTTAAACACCATTTTTAACCAGAAACTCTTGTCTGTTTGTGTGTGTGTGGTCACACATGCTCTTAGAAAGCATTTCTTCTGCTTCTCACTGTCTGACAACAGTAATATTTGTCTTATTTAGTAGTTAGAAAGCACTGGATTCCAGATAACAATGGTACAGAATTATGTGTGTAAGTTTGAAGTGGGGACTGAGAACATTTCCATATCCGAGAACATGAGCCTAACATTGAAATCTGTAACAGGACTAGTGCTCAGCTCTTTTTTTTTTTTTTTTTTTTGAGGAAGATTAGCTCTGAGCTAACTACTGCCAATCCTCCTCTTTTTGCTGAGGAAGACTGGCCCTGAGCTAATATCCATGCCTGTCTTCCTCTACTTTACACATGGGATGCCTACCATAACATGGCTTTTGCCAAGCAGTGCCATGTCCACACCCGGGATCCAAACCGGCAAACCCCAGGCTGCCAAAGCGGAACGTTCGAACTTAACTGCTGTGCCACCAGGCTGGCCCCTAGTGCTCAGCTCTTAACTGTGACCCAATAGCTGATGCATGTTTAATATTTCAGTTTCCCAACTCCCAAATGTCTAGTCCCACTTTCCTTCCCTTAGTCATTTGTCATTGTGAGCAGATCAGAGCTCTCATTCTCTTGCTGAAATCTTCAATAATCATCCTTAGCCCCAAAGATGATAATGAGTATAGGTTTACATCAATAGTTACCTTACGTAAATACATAGTAGCTAGAATTTAAATATTTGAGGAGGGAGAGTCTGGGTGTATGTGTTTCTCATATCCTGAATGGTATGAATGTCTCAGTACCCTCATTCATTGAGCCAGTGTAACAATATTGAACATTGATCCAGGAGTCCAGTGATCTCAATCCCATGAATTCCACCACTGTAAATCAATGAACTACTTGTTTTCTCATCCACGAAATGGAAGCATTAAAATGTGAATTGGTGCTATTAAAATTGAAACTCTTTTTTGCCACAAACAAGAACTAATATATTAATTGTATACTTTTATTGTAGAAGGTTTGGAGGCAGTCATGGTTTTTGTTTTACAGATAATATATTTTATTTTGTCAAGGAGTAAGCACGCCGGATCTGCTGGGGTGCAAAACTGGCTGTATTTGGAGGCCTGACCTTGGACAAACTGTGTCTTTGCTGGCGCAGCAGAACTGAGGCCCTGGTCGGTCTTTTCAGAGTGACAGCAGGAAGCAGAAGCCATTGGAACTTGGCGTCCCATTTCCATATCAATACTCAGGCTCTTTCAGTGATAAGGAACTTCAAATTAGTGCTGGGGTCAGGGAGCTGGACTCCTATAGAAATGTCTGCGTGAGTCTTATTTAACTCAATCAATATTATGTAATATCGAAGTTTAAAAAGTTAGCTAATGGCTTTCTGAAATGTTCCCAACTGAATTTAGGGAGATAAGCGGGTGAAGGACAGGAAGTGTAGACACACAGTTAGAAGGAAGGGTACCTCAAGGAGAATGTGGTTTGTGATTCAAACACTTCTTTCAGAATATAATCCATGACAAGAAAAGAAAAATCTTTCCTATGCTTCTTTTGCCAATATATTATTAAGATTCTGCATTTTAATTTACTCATGATAATCACCTATGAATTCAGACTAACTGGAAAGGAGAATAGAGACAATCACTGAAAAGTTTAAGTTAGATAATTTCTCAAAGCCTGTAATATTATTATATATTAAAAAAAATCAAGATGTAGGATAAAATAAAATATTCCTTCTTAACTCCTTTAGACAGGCTCCAGTAAAGAGATAAGAATGATTAGTAATTAGCATACCATTATTTTTATGTAAATGGGTTCTTCTAAATGCTTCTAAAAACAGTTGTTTTCTTGATTTGGTTAAGCACATTCCTATGGTCTTGTTTATATGGTTAATTCTCAGAACAAACCCTTTATTCACGTATAGAAGAATGCCAACAACATCTATATTTTAATCTCTGGATTAACCCTATATCTAAAATATAAAATCCAAATTAATAAGATTTTGTTGTATTAATGTCACAAATTACATCATAAATGCCCATTTTTTCATTAAAAAATATGCTTATGAGAATATGATTCCAAAGAAATCATGGCTTCAAGATCCTAAGAATGACAGACCAGGTTAACCTGAAATCTTCCTGTAGGTTTTAAAACACCCAAAAATGAAACATTTTTTAATACCGAGATGAGCTCAAAAGATGGCAAAAGAAACCCATAACATTTCAGAAATAAAGGTAAATTTAAACCAGAGATTTATGCATCTGAACTGATGTTATATACTCTGAGAGGGTAGAAGGGCTGCCGGAAACGACTGGGACAGAGTTTAAGTAATGTAAATTCAAGAGCTGATATTTCTTTCCCTAGGAGATAAAAGGAGCAGAGCCTTGGGACCCCTGGAGAAACTCAGTAGCAGCCATTTGATAAACATTTCTGAGTGTTTCACGTGGGGAAGTGGTACCAATGCCCAAGACTCTACGTTAATCCAGTACTGCGGAAGGCTGCACTTTCAGTAAAATGGTAAGTGAAAGAGAAAAAAGAACATACCAATTCAGGAGGTAAGCAAGACCCCACGTTTAGAAATTAAAAGAACCTTAGTAGTAGGTGGTGTACTTGGCACAAGCAAACATGGGACCTTTCTGGGTGAACATTCCGGCGGAATTCACAGGAAAAAAGACCCAAATCCTCTAAAGATGAAATCTATAAAACCAATTATAAAATCCACAGCGATACTCTCTACACAAGAGTCAGCATTCAGAACAGATGTTGGAGTTAGACTCAAGATTTCAAGACATTAGAACAATAACCAGAAAGTGGGGGTTGAGGTGTTGACGTTACTTCTCCTGGATCCCTAGAATTGTAGACCAGGACACAAATCAGGGGATAAAATGGATAAAGTGTCATCCTACAAAAGGTCTACAGAGTGCTCAAAGCATTTACTAAGTGTAGTATGAACAGCAACCCCCCACACTCAAAACCAGGAGGGCTGTGGAAGCAGAACAGAGAGGAGGGAGAGTGTCATCAGAGCAGCCCACGCCTGGCCCGGTGGAGAGGGCTGCATCTTTATTTTCACTTCCCCTTCAGAGGGAGTAGAGAGGTGCTTTGTTCTGGTGCTCCTCCCCAAACCACTTGAGTGAATTCTAAGAAAATCAATGTACCTGCAAAAGGAGGAAACTTGAATCTCATTTCACTTCCAACATCAGCTTATTTCATAATTTTGCTGATCCCCCCTGCGCCCATGTCAGCCCTCAGATAAACAATTTGGAGCAAAATCCCAAGGTAGAAATGGCGCCTCCATGGAGGAATCCGCACTGTCACCACATGGTTGAGCACACCTATGTGTGTATGACTTATGTGTTCCCCATCAGTCATGAGACTTGAAGCATGTTGCTTGAACCAGAACATTAAAATGTGAGCCTCTCATTATGGGGCCTCCAAAAACAGAAGCAGGGACTAGGAGCTGAGGAGAAACTGGAAGATGTTGAACTAGAGAAGAACCACCTGTTGAGGAATTCTGCAGTGAGAAGTATCCCCAGGGTCCCCCAGAGCTCAACAGGATGCCATAAGGGGCCAGCATTTCGACACCTGCAGCATGGACGTACCACCAATGGAGACTTCAATCGCGCCTAGGTAAGTAAGAGACTTCTTGCTCTCCATTTCTCGCTTCTCCACCTCGACACAACAGAGAAGGAAAACCAGCATGGGAAGAAAGCAGGAATGAAAGAGCATGCTACGTATAAAATAAATAAAACTATTTTAGATTGTAATATTGTAAAATAAGTTAAACATGATTCAATATATTAAAAAGAATTCCTAAAAAAGACAACAGAATATTTAGAAAGAGATAAAGGCAAATTTAAAAAGAATAGAGTTGCTGAAAAAGAAATAATTGCTGAACTTAAAAACTCACTGAATGTAAGTGTTCAGAGCAGAAAACAGAAACCAAAATTTCAAGCAGAAAAGAATTGAATATAGGGAAGTGGGTACTTACAGATGGGCAGAGCTGGAGGACGAGAGGTTGGAGGATCATCACAACTGATTGATTCCAAGTTTACTCCATGTTCCTGAGATCCAGGAATGTGATGGCAGGTTCACTCCAGCACAGTTCTCAATGATCATGCTACTGCTACAACCACAGTACCTTCTCAACTAGACAAAGCCGTTGACCAGACATGAGAAGTTTAATCCGGCCAAGAGATTAGTACTGCCTGTACTGCCAAACTTCCTTTCCAGTCTTAACAAAAGTAGTTGGCCTTCACATCACTTCTGGTTGCTAATTCTAACATCACAATTTCACTCTGATGCAACCTAAATCTAGAACTCACATTCCAGAAGAAAGTGAGTAATAAAGCATTTAACTTCCCACCACTTTGGTGGAGAAAATTCCACATTTTATCTAGTATATATGTATATACATAGTATAAATATAACTTAGGGATTTGTAGCATATCCACGATTGTTATTATAGCTAACATTTTTTAAAGAGTTTTTTTCCTTTCTTTGCTACTTTTTTTCAAATGCCATAACATAATCAAGGGAAAAATTTCTATGAAAAATGCTTGTTTTTGTTCTTTAGTTCAATTCTACTGTTAAAAGGTATAAAAGGCAATATGATTAAGGAAGATTAGAGGACTCACAACGAGTTCTGATTTTATAACCAGAAATCATTCTAACGAAGACGATAAGAAGAAATTTCACGTCACCAATGAGAGTGAATGCATCATATTACTACAGAGCTCAAGTTTTAGAAGAATAAGTCAAAAAAGTTGGAGGAGAAGGTTATGCAATCAAGGGCAATTTCACGGAATGGTGCAACCCTGTGAGAAATGTCAGGAAGACTAATGAATCATATCAAATTAAAACCAAGATAGAGCTGATGTTTGCAAAAAGCATTGATAATGGAAAAAGTGTGATAATAAGAAGAACCTAAAGCTTTTCCAGCTATATTGAAAAGCAAAAAGAAGAAGGGACAAGTGATTCCAATTCTTGAGGCAGATGTAATGCGAGTGGATGCAATATGTTTGCCTGGCCTAATAGAAAATGAAGCAGTTTATTCATCCTTTTCTACAACCAATAATTATTTAATTATCCACACAATATTTTGATAAATATGACATAACCTGGATTTGAGCCCTTGCTGTGCTATTGTAAGCTTTAAATTATATGAATCAATTTTGTTAACTTCTGAGTCTCAGGTTTTTATCCCATAATTTTGTTGTTGTTAAAACAGGTTATTCCATGAAGTTGTTATGAAAAAAAAATTACTTCTAAAAGTTTCTGGTGAAAATGAACATTGTAAAATGATCAGTACTCCCTCTCTGGCTTTCATCTTTATCAAGAGAGATGTTCTTTAGATTCTGCACAGTAGATTCTATATTATTAAAGGGGAACTAAATCCCAACTTAGATGAGGAGATAGAAGAACCGATTTGTTAGTTCAGATTTTATATACTTATCAAATTCTACCTATAACACTAAAAAATTGTAGGTTATTAGAAAACTAGTTACAATAATCATTTTCAAGTCATGTAGTGAAGGAAAAACACAGAAGTATGAATTTTGATTTTTAAAGGGCAGCAGTTAAAGAATCTACCACATCTTATGTGAATAAACTTGAAAATGATCTCAGAATGCTTCTGGAACTTTATATTAAGAGGCACAGGAAAGAAAGCAATGACTTATCATTACTGGATCATTGAAAGATGATCACCCCAATCTGAAGTCACATTACTTTTTAGTACAATGTCTAGAGTAAAGATCAAGAAAATGCTGTAGACATTGAATATCTTACTTTTTTCTTTTTAAAAATTTATTGTGTGGATGGCCCATTGGTGTAGTGGTTAAGTTCATGTGCCACACTTCAGTAGCCCAGGGTTCACAGGCTCGGATCCTGGGCATGGACCTACACACTGCTCGTCAAGCCATGCTGTAGTGGCATCCCACATACAAAAACGTGGAGGAAGATTGGCACAGATGTTAGCTAAGGGAGAATCTCCCTAAAGCAAAAAGAGGAAGGTTGGCAACAAATATTAGCTCAGGGCCAATCTTCCTCACACACACACACAAAAAATTGTTTCAACTTTATAGGCAACTAGAGAAAGTATTCAAGCAAATTATTAATTTGTAGAACAAAATTACCCAAAGAGTTTTGAGGAATGCAACATTTTCCAATTGAGTGTAGGTTTCCAGAGGAAGACTACACGGTAGTGTCTTTTTTCTGCCTTCTCTGAATTCATATCAACAATCTTGATAAAATTATGGAAGACTGGCTTTATCAAATATGGAACTATAAAACAACTGTGGTAGATAATATTCTGAGGAACATTATTATTTCAGTAGTTTAAAATAGTCATTAAATGTGAAAAAAGTAATAATGTTGGGGGAGATTTGCAATTATTTTTCTATACTCAAAAATATTATCACTTAAATTGAAGGCAAAATAACAAAGACATTTTAATAACTCAGACATTCTCTGAGAAAGCTATTAAAGGATAAGATCCAGCAAGAAGGAATGGTGAAGTGCAATAAGCAATGACAAGCACAAGAAGTCTAGCTTATTATATTAATATATAAATAAATATTTATTATTGTCAAAGTCATTCTAGGAAAATATATATTTTTACCAATATTACCTCCTGAAGACTTAAAACATTTAATGGAGTAAATGTGATGGACATTTGTTAATTTTTGGACATTAAACATGTATTCCTGATTTCCAAAAGAATCTAGATTTGACTGGGTGAAAAAAAAAGATCTGAATAAATGAAAGTATATATCACTTTGATTCAAATATTTGATTTGTAAAATATCAATTTTCTTCAAATTTTTTAATTCAAACATTCCCCCATTAATTCCAATCGAGACTTTAAAAGAAGTACGCCTGACAAGCTGATTCTAAAATTTATATTGAAAAATAAATGTGAATAGAAAAATAATACAATATCAAAAAAATAGCAAATAGTTGGGACTGGCTCTAGCAGTTATCATAACACATTATAAGAAAAAATAAAAAGCAATTTAAGGGATGTCGTATTGCTTTGGAGCAGATAAACAGGTCGGCAGATCTATTTAAGACAGAATCATGGAAGCTGAGAAATCAGCACATTATAGAAATGGTAGCCCAAGTCACTAAAAATATTCTAATTTTTTAAAATTGTGTTGATTCAATTGATTTTTTATTGAGAAATATAGATCTCCTGCCTCTTGTAAAACACGCATGTGCATGCATCTGCAAAGCATGCTCTTACCAAACACACAACTCACACTGGAGATAAAAACTCAACATCATACTCAAAGTTTTAAAATTAATAGAAAATGTAGAAGAATGTTCTTGGTTTTTTATGGAAAGTTCTTCTTAAATGGCAGAAATTTAAAATATATATATAAGAAATCTTTGATAGATTTAAGTAAATTAAAAGTTGAAAAAAGATATCGTAATCAATGGTAAAATAAAATATGAACGATCACTGATGTGTTAGAGAATTTGTATACAAGATAAAGATCTTTTGCAAATGAATTTGAAGACAAATCAACAAATGGAAAAGTGATCTATACGCTAGTTAGTAAGCAAATGCACTGATTTGCAAATGTGAATTTTTGCAATGAATAGTATTCTTCAAGGAGGAGAATGACAAAAACAGACAACTTTAAAATATCAACTTTAGGCTGTCATATGAAGAAGTGGGTATTTTTACATATCACTGAGAGGTTGTAAATTGGTATAGCACTGTTAGGAGATAATATGTAGTGTCTGGGCTTCAGGTGTCATAGCACATGAAAGAGAAAATGAAATTTAAACATTGTAGTATTAGTTCAAAATCAACTAAAAAAATCAATAGATCAAATAATATGTTTAATAGATATTTTTCAAATTTATGATGTTTATATACTATCACCCAATATCTATTTCATAAGAATTTTTCCACATTTACTCCAAGAAACATCTGCTAATATTTTCAAGAGGCATTTGCAGAGACATTGTACTTTTTTTAATAATCATGAAACAAACACTGAGAAAAACAGAAAACTCATCACAAAGAAAGTGACTGAAGAAATTACAATACAGTAATGCCGTGAACAACACTCAGCAAGGGAAGCATGAAGGGTCTATCTGCACATACTCACATCTAACAATAAACATCCTGCGGGATAAAAAGCAAATGTAGAGCTTTCATTTTCCATTGGGGCAAGTAAGGAGCTTGGAAGCTGTTGCTCCCATCTTCATGAGGGAAAAGCTGAACAAACTACAAATCAACAACTCTTTGGTCTCTCAGAGAGCTGAGGTCACAGGGAAAACAGCCACCTCAAAAACGAGAGAGACAGGAGAATGTTAGGCATTTGGGATCTCTCAAATTATGGGTGATCGTTTGCTTGTCTTATTGTAAATGTTTCCATCTAGCTGACCTTATCGAAAGCTCCCTCCATGCCAAGCTCTGTGTGGAGTCTTCCCAGAGCATCCTCTTCACGGTGACGTATTTCCACGGAGGGAGATGCTTATGGAGATTTATTCATTGTCATATAATAAGTAGGACAGTGTCAAGGAAACAGCTGCTCCCATCTGTCTCCCAGTCAAGTGACCAACTCTTTGTTTCCTATAACATTTGTTGCTGTCCCCATTACTGTGGTTTTCAAAACCAAATTCTGACAGGTAAATTACTGATAAATTACTAACACAATTGTGAATGGATTTATGAATATTCATAGACGACTGAAAACTCAAAGAGAGGATGACCGTGAGGACTAAGTCAGGTGATAATGACTCCAGCGAGGATTAAGTCGAGAAATACCTTGCCTTCTCTTATTGTTGTGGTGTAGGTTCTTAATATCTCAATTGCTTTCCTTCTTCCATAGTCCAGCAAGTGGCTTCTTATGTTTTAAGCACGAAAGGAGTGTGGGCTTTATAAGTCGACACCATGGTTGGAATCCACAATATTCTACTCGCTGCAAGATGAGGCGGTGAATTTAACCGCCACGTGCCATGGGGCCAACTCTTTGAACCTGGGTTAAAGGAAATGTGAGCCAGATGATCGTTTTAACGAGATGTTTGTAAGGTTAGCTCGTGATATGTGCTCTGTAAATCCCAGCTTTTACAAGTTAGTATTAGTATTTCTATATCCAATTATGGATTTTGCAAACTGCTTATATATACTCAATCATCCCTTTGAATTGCAACGCAGAGTTCTCCCATTCAAAGCAAAGAAACTCTTATTTTACATGCTTTAATTCCAATTATCTTATCCTCAGTCATCCTGATGTGCACTTGCTTCTTGATTCTACTTCCTAAGAGTTTGCAACTGATGCTACAGCCCTAAATCTGAATTATCCTACAGTTTCCTCTAAAATTCATTTTATGTATATTATATATTTATAATATATATTAAATATATTTTATATTTATATAAGTAAGTATATATATTATATATATATAATTAAATTGATACACTCTTTAAAGTCTTGGAACCCACCAAAATTAAGGTCATCCGTAACAGCATGAAGGCCAGTATCATTTCCCCTTTGAGTGCATCGTGGTCGACAATCAAGCTAGAAGAGGAATTAGAAATTTCACAGCCACATCATTTTAGCACTGAAGAGAATTACTCTGCTATATACTTTGGACCTTATTTGTCTAGTTGACTCAGCCAACCTGTGAAATGCACATGAAATACAGAACTGATGGGTATAGTAAAAATACATTTTTATCCTACAAAGACTGATATTTTTAAGAATAACATAAACCCAAGACAGACTGTCAGAAATGTGCAAGTCAGAAAAATACAGCAATTTCCTATAAAATGACCCTACCTCAACTTGCCTAAACTTTTCTAGACAAATCCCATGAAAATTTACCTGAACAAAATGAATTTTTAAATGACAAAATAGCAATGATTTTAAATGACAATTCTTATCACAAATTGAAAAGAAAGTGAAAAGTTTCTTACGTGATATTTCTTTTAAAAAAAATCACCTGTTTAAATCAAATAGTGCTTCCCAGAACACAAGAGAGATGTCGGAGGAGAGCCTTCCCGTTGAAGATGCAGGTGGTATTAGCAAACCCTTTATCTGAAAAGCTAAATTTCCTTTATATCATAAATAATCTTATCTTAAGTGAAAAACAATACAGACATCCAAAGTAGTCCCAAAACATTGATGAACACACGAGGCAAACATCTTCCTGAAATGCAGCTCCATCTCCTGTCATATTTTGCCCTCATATCAATGTCTATTTTCATTTTTATGCCACCTTTCTCTGTATTTTCCCCTTGCATCATTTTCCTGGGCCCTACTCCACAAATGCATTTCCTTCTTCCCAGATGCATCATGGTTTAAATATCTGGACTCCATCCTCATATTATCTACACTTCCCCATTGAAAACAAATAATAGATGTTTTTTACTCATTTTGCTCTAAAAACATTTCGGAAAGCTGAGAAAAATGACTCTTTTTAAATAAAAGATGATATAATCTGCTGTCTCCTTTACAGCATAAATTTCATCTCTCACACAATTTTTACCTAGAACCTAGTAATCCCTTTGTTATTGACTTTTATCATTTCAAAATGATGCTCGATTATTTATTTCTTAGGTTTTGCTTATACAAATTACTTGAGTGTTTTCCCCTTAAAGGGAAAATTAAACACGTCAATGTTCTCTTGTTTCCCTATATTTTAAAACAACTTGAAATAAAATATCCTTAAAGATATATATTTTAAAAGATTTTGACTTAATTCAAAATCTTGATGTTAAATTCACCCAGTGTATTTGGCATATGATAATTTTTTATCTTCCTGCCTACTTTGAATAATTTACATTTTTTGCTTTTTGGATATTATATTCATATTAAAACGTCTAGTCTTAGAGTATTCATATTCTGCATAGAATTAAGAAAATAATGTTCATGATTTGAGGTCCGTGAAGCAATGAATAGTTTTCTCACTTGATTAAATGCTGAAGAAAAGCTAAAGCACTTAAGGAGCTGCCAGCACCGTTTATTTCTTTACGTACTGCTAGTGTGAACAATGTTAACAATATCTGAATGCGAAAAAAGAGAAAACACAATACAATAATTTCCAAGACTTCAGGTTCCGTTCAGCAGGGGGGTAGGGGTGTGCATATTCAAGGACAAGAGAGGGTGGGATGGGGCAAGATGGAAAATATTTGTGCTTGGAAGGGATTTTTCTTTCAGGCGTTTTCTCTGAAAATTTCCTTCTCCCAAAGGCAATCACTTCATTTCCGAAAGAAATTTGCATAACCTGGAAAGAGGTTTATTCCAAGGACCAAGTTTATACATTTCTGTCCTGTTGAGCATATTCCATGTTGCCGTTGGTGATTTCTAAGGTAGAAACCAAGTCTGTGTAACTCATTCATTATGAAATCCAGTGGTTGAGTCACTTAGGGAATGTGACTGTCTAAAAGCTAAAATTGCTAACAAATGGAGCAAGGCGACTGGCAAAGTGATCATTGAGAAGCAGCTGATTTTCTTAGGGGGATTGTAGACATGCCTCAATCAACTGGGACAGCACACCCATAATCCTCGTGGGTCCCTCCCAACAAAGATTCTGGGATTCCAAATTATTTGATAAAAGTAATCTTAAGATAGTTTCTATTTTGTGAATGCAGTCATTCTGCTGAATTAGGTCAGTTGATTTAAGACCAAAAAAAGCCAGGAAACTTTATCCACAGATAGTATTAACAAAGGGGGATAAACTTGACCCAGAAAACATGTCGATGATGACCATGCAAAGGATGAGTAAGAATGTGAAACGAGCCAAAGCACAAACTGCAAAACAAACTGGGAAAACAATTCTAATTGTAGCCATACAGTAACAATAGTAAATAAAAACAAATATTACTAGTAAAATAACCTTGTTGAGTTGGCTTCATTTCCATTATCCATTTAGACTTTAAAGTAACCAGGACTGTGTTTGGTTTACACAATTAAAAATTTAAGGGAAGTAAATCAACTTGAAATTATCTTCCTCCATGTAAAATATAACAAATATTCTATAAGAAAGTATAGAGTGGTGATGAATTGAAATTCTAAAGATTTTTCAGATTGAGGCAAAACATTTAAAGGTATAAAAACATATAGTGGCTGGCCCCATGGTTTAGTGGTTGAGTCTGGCGTGCTCTGCTTTGTCAGACTGAGTTCATAGGTTTAGATCTCAAGTGCAGACCTACACCACTTGTCAGCCGTGCTGTGGTGGTATCCCACATAAAAGAGGAAGAAAGGGGCTGGCCCCATTGCCGAGCGGTTAAGTTTGTGCTCTCCGCTTTGGCGCCCCAGGGTTTCACTGGTTCTGATCCTGTTCGCAGACATGGCACCGCTCATCAAGCCATGCTGAGGCAGTGTCCCACATGCCACAACTAGTAGGACCCACAACTAAAACTATACAACTATGTACTGGGGAGCTTTGGGGAGAAAAAGGAAAAATAAAATCTTAAAAAAAAAAAGGAGGAAGATGGCACAGATGTTAACTCAGGGCCAGTCTTCTTCACCTAAAAAAAAATTATATATATAATGTATATATATGTATATATGTATGTGTGTGTGTATACATGTGCACACACACATACACACATTTTGTTTCTCTGGAGGACACTGACTAGTACAAATATGACAATTTTCACTAGTAAAACCTTAGACGTGAGATGCATCAAGACCAGTCCAGGAAACATCATCTGAGATACCGAGATTACCAAAATGGCTTTCAAATGAAATCTACCTAAAATCCATGTTATACAACTTTCTAATGGACAGAATCCCAAAATAACGAAAATAAACCCACATGAATGAATAAGTCAAAAGGGAAACTGAGCCTCATAAACGAGGTTCATCTTAAGAATGTCCAGGTCTCAGCCTCTGTCAAGAACACTGGGACCTTAGAAGGAAGTTAGTTTAACTCCCACCTGAAGTGGCCACCCCTTCTGTATTGTGAGTAGCACCTTCTGCTCCACTGTTCTCAGTGGTAGACACCTCACTCTGTGAGATGAGGGGAGTCTCATCTCAATTCCACAGGCAGTGCACATATTGATCTGGTCACTGCACGCAAGCACACCCCTGATGTGGAATCCAAAGAGAATGCAGTGGAGACAGCTCTTTCTTGGCGAACTCCACAGCCTTGATGGTTGGAGGAACTCCATTGTGAAGAGCCAAACTTACTTTCTTGAATTGCCAGTACGTGCGGGTCATCTGCTAGGTACTATTTACCGGGCAGAAAAAGCAAAGGTGACCAAGACCTGCCATCAGCTCCCAAAGTAGCTTCCAGTCCAGGAAGAAAGACAAGACAGTATTCTCATCTTAGTGGAAAGGACCACCAACCTAGTAGTCACCTAAGTGAGAGACCTAAAATCATCTCTTCTAGGATCCTCAAAGCCCACCACATTCCAGCATCTTACTATTCCTCATCCATTTCCTGTTTCTGTCCTTAGCTTCAATGTCCTGCATCAAGGTCTCACCCTTCTTCACCCGGACCACAGCAACGTCCTTCTATACTCCAATCTTTATTACCCCCAGTTCATCTTTCGCCCTAAGGAAGTGCCATCTTACACCTTAGAACTCAGGGCCATGTATTTCCCTTTACTGGAAGCCCTTCTGCCTCCAATGCTCCCTTGTTTACCCATCAAACTTCTATTCATCCCTCAACATTCAGCCAAAGTCACCTTCCATAGGAAGCTGCATCCAACAAGCTACTTCCACTCACGATCACCATGTACAGTAACGGAGGTCATGAAACTACCTGTTGTTGAAGGGGTAGGGGAGGCAAAGCCTTTCTTCCACCCTCTTGGCTTCACCAGCTGGGCTGGAGAATTAAGTTAACGTAAGATAGATTGACAGGAGAAAAGCACACAGACTCATTACATGCATGTGGGATCCCCCATAGGAAAATGGAGACCCCAAGAAGTGGCAAAACCCAAACGCTTATACGGTAGGCTGAATGAAGAAAGCAATTGTGGAAAAGTGACTAAAATGTGGGACAGGCTGAGGGAAGAGAAGCGTTATTTTAGCAAGGACTGTTTGTGCAGATTTTTCTCCAATTCTCCGTTTCTGGTGACAGGAACATCTCTTTCCTCCTGGTACAGGGAGGGTGTCTTTCACATGGGACTTTCATCTCCGGTTCTCAGGGGGTGAAGGGGAGGTCAGACCATCCTTCTTGCTCCTGCTGTTCTTCAACTGCCTGAACTCAAAATAATCCTCATGACAAAGCGGCATATTTTGGGTGGCATATTCTGCTGTTTCAAATAAAACCACCACAGAAGAGAGATGGCTTAACAATGAATTTTTATTTCAGGTGTGTGTAGGCAAACTATCATCACAATTTTTAGGTAAACCTAAACAAACATGGCGGCAAAATTAAACCCTTTCAAAATCACTAAGGAGGGACAGGAATCAGATCATAAGTAGGACGTTGTAAATTCCTTTCATTGAATGTGGCATGATCTGTCCTAATGCTTCTGGAGAACCATAAGCATTGGATGCTACCCAGAAACTGGTAAGTAGGTGCAGTCAACAAGAGTGCCCGTCGATGGACTCCCCTCGCCAGGCACCGCTCCCAAACCACCCCGTCTAGGTGTGGAGTCAACTGTCTTGCGATGGGCCACCCTCTCCAGGCGGTATTTTAGGAAAGGGAGCTAGGAGCTAAGGAACTTCAGAATCACAGGCCAGACTTTATGCCACATCGGCATTTGGTCTAAAGCCTGTGCTGGGAACACACAAGCTACAGACCCCAGGGACAAAACCCCAGTCACTCTCTGGAGGAGAATGCCATGTTAGGGAGGAGAATGCCCTGCAGGGAGGAGAGAAAAGAAGAAAGTGATCTAAGTTAAGCAGTTTGTTTAAAATTGTCACCAAGCTAAAATGATATTATTTTTCTAATTTCATCTGAAATATTATAGTTCTCCTGCCTTCCTTCCATTATATATACTTTTCAGCCTGGCAGCTTGAGTCCTGAACACAATTCTGGGCTCCCTGAGATCTGGGCAGTACGAGACACAGTTCCAGGGCACCCTGAGGATTCAGCAGACGTGTGATGCAGTGGACAGATGTAAGGCTGTTTACAATCCCATCAACAGCTGGGAAAGAGGAATGTCACCCTCAGGACTGTTGGTGCAATCTTTGCTTTTCAAGCTCGTTAACATTACTACTGTTTTGACTTGTGCGTCCTGACCTTCCATGAGCGTCTTCCGTGTCTCTTCTATTTCTGCCTCAAAGCTATGTGTGTCTCACTAAAAATGGATGTCCTTATTAGTTTCACTCCTTTCTTAAGGAAAACAGTTTTCAAGCAGCTTTTCCATAGTTTTAGGTTCTGAACCCCCTCTCTAATTCCCACATCTCATGACTAGCTCTTACTACCAACGGATGCAGAAGGAATAGATGATCATTGTTAAAACCCAATCACTGGGAATGCTTAAATACCGGTAAAAATATAACTAAAAGGCTGCCATAATTGATACACTTTTAGAACATTATTCCCACCGAACTTACTTATCTCAAAATTACAGTCTGCATTTCCTTAACACAATGGGAGATCACGCAAAATAATTGGTCCTGCTACATTATCAAAATACCCTGCTAAAGATAAACCTCCAATCAAAAAGGTAATTAAGACCTAAATCTCAGCATATTCAATTACCTCTCAACACTGCTTTTGTAATTCTGGGAATTCTGCCCTAGGAATGAGCTAAAGTTCAGCTCAAATTTTCTCTAAAACATTGATATAGGAGAGAGGGACGTGGCTATTAATATGCACGCTCTCACTTTCTTCCAAACCCCCAGCTGCACGTTGCTGTAACCAGATCTGCACAGCTCAGAGCGGGGAGAGAGTGTGGAGGCTCGTGCCCATGTAGAGACAGGAAGATTCATAAAAGCAACCGCATCTAGTGCCTGCTCAGTTGACGATTGTGTTAAGTGGAAAACAATTACAGTGTCTACATCTTTAATGTGGAAAACTAATGACAAGGAAAGGCAGTAGACACCTGGGGGCTATGTTTGTAAGAAGGCACAGCCAGATTGATCCGTGATTCTTACATCATAACAAAACTGATGAGGGGTTAACCTCCCAAGAGTTGGCGGGTTGGAGCTAAAAGTTCGGAAATCTTAATCTCATTTTTACTTATGTCTCTGATGTTTGTACTTTCAAATCTACAACCACCAAACAGAGAGAATGCTAACGACTGTTCCTTCAAGAAGTACTGTGAAAAACAAAATTTGAAGATTGCTCCAGATACATCTTAAATCTAAATTTCAGCCATCCTGTTAGGTTAAAAAGAGAGACGGTAGAAAGTCTCTTTAAAATGCAAACATTTTCCTGAGAGGGCGAGATCAGATAAAGGTTTTTCTCATCATTAATGAATGATGAGGATTTAAACGAGATTAGCTGATTTGAAAGCTCGTGATAGGCGATTACAAGTAAATTTGCTTTTTTAACTATTTTATTTCCTGGTTATAAACGCAACTCATATTCCTTGTAGGAAATCTGTAAAATACGGAAAGTACAAACAGAAGCATCACTATTTCTGAGCTTTCTGCTGGTCTTTTTGGCTGTGCATGTGTGTGCGTATGTTTTTAACAGAATTGCCTCAGATCCACCTCCTGCCCTCACCCATGTGTTCTCGCTTACGTGGACATCACATCATCGCTTCTGTTTCAACACAGCGGAGACTCACGGACGGCATGTCAGCTTCCTGTAAAGATGGAGACAGTGCAGCATGGACAGTCTGGAAAATCTTGGATCATGGTCACTTCTGTGCAAAAACATGTTTTGAGTTTTTTAAATAAATATTATATGTTTTTAGGCATTCCTTTATAAAGATTTCCTGCTGAACTATACCCCCTTCCAAAAATTAAAAGTTCACGGACATCATCCCTTCTCAGCTGCATTCCCAGACTCTTGTGGCGGAGAACAGGGGCATGGCTGACGAAGATGAAAACAGTGCTGTGTTTTGTATGGTCGGTTCAATTACGTCCTTCGTTTGCTAAAGTCTAACTCTTCGCCACAGCCTGTCTTCGCACCAGTCCCTGGTGGCTTTGTGGCCGCTGACCTTCCAGCAGCATTCCATGTTTATCCAAAAGCTCAATGGTCATTTTTAAGGAAAGTCTGGCTCCCTTAATAAAACCACTAGGCTCGGAGCTTCCAAGTAGGACGATGGTGGTGGAGGGCAGAACTCCACCAGAGAGGAAACCTGGGCCTCGTGCTCTCGCCATTCTGTGGTCCTGGTTCCTCCCCCTTTTGTGGATTTCCCACCATCATCTCCCACCTCCAGGGCTGGCCTCAGACACAGCTGCTGCTCAGGGACCCAAGCAAGACAGGAGCACAGATGCCCCCATGAAGGAGGCGATTTTGATAGTTTTTGATTAGAGAAGAGAAGAAAAGTCCAGGACCCTTACAAATGGCCAACAGCTAAGACTGTACTCCAGATCTCTGTAGGCGCAGGCGACCCTCAGATCCAAAGCAGGTTTGGCCGTGATGGGAGTGAGGGACCAAGATGCTGAGAAGGGGCACGGACAGTGTTTGCCCCAGTTCCTACTCTTCTTCCACGCAAGATGGGTAGAATTCAACGAAATATTAAGGGACTCTCTCAAAAACAGACCAAGAGAGGCCGGCCTTGTGGCATAGTGGTTAAAAGATTGGCAGACTCCGCTTCGGCAGTCCCAGTTCACGGATTCACTTCCTGGACTCAGATCTATACCACTCATCAAGTCATTTTGTGGTGGCATCCCACATATAAAATAGAGGAAGATTGGCACAGATGTTAGCTCAGGGCTAATCTTCCTCAGCAAATAAACAAAAACAGACAACGGGAATGGAAAATGCTAATTGTTAAGAGAAAAATCAATCAATAGGTGCTGGCCCCATGGCTGAGTGCTTAAGTTCATGTGCTCAGATTCGGCGGCCCAGGGTATCACCGGTTCAGATCCTGGGCCGGGACATCGCACCGCTCATCAGGCCACACTGAGGCGACGTCCCACATGCCACAACTAGAAGGACCCACAACTAAAATATACAGCTATGTACTACGGGGATTTGGGGAGAAAAAGCAGAAAAGAAAAAAATGATTGGCAACAGTTGTTAGCTCAGTTGCCAGTCTTAAAAAGAAAAGAAAATCAATCAATAGAACCAGATACAGAAATGACCCAGATGTTAGAAAGATTCAATAAGGACTATAACAGCTACAGTTAAAACGTTTATAGAAAAAATGGACAAGGTAGATGCATGAATAGATGGTGATTGAAAATGGAGAGATGGAAGTTACGAAAAGAAGACACAAAAATTAATTATTGTAATAGAAAAAACATCATTTCAGAACTGATAAATTTCCTCAATAGGTTGAAATCAGGATTCATTTTAAAGTCACACAAAGGGGCTGGCCGGTGTCGCAGAGGTTAAGTTCGCACGTTCTGCTTCTCGGCGGCCTGGGGTTCACTGGTTCAGATCCCGGGTGTGGACATGGCACTGCTTGGCACGCGATGCTGTGGTAGGTGTCCCACGTATAAAGTAGAGGAAGATGGGCACGGATGTTAGCTCAGGGCCAGTCTTCCTCAGCAAAAAGAGGAGGATTGGCAGCAGTTAGGGCTAGTCTTCCTCACACATACACACACACAAAAAGTCATACATAAAAGGTCAATTAATTTTCAACAATAGTGCAAGACAATTCAGTGGAAAGGGGATAAACTTTTCCATAAATGTTGCTGGAAAAATTGGACATCCCTATGCAAAAAAGATAACCTCCAACCCTTGTCTTGTGTCTGTGAAAAGCCAGCAGCTAACCTCATATATAACAGTGAGAGACTCTAAGATTGCCCCCAACATGGAGAAAAAGGCAAAGAGGCTTGCTATTTCCACTTCATTCAACATCACACTAGAGGTTTCAGTCAATGTAATAAGGTGAGAAAAATAATAGTAGTCATGTAGATTTAAAGCAATAAATTTGTTTTTATTTGCAGACAACATGATCACCCGGATAAAAAAATCCCAAAGATTTTGTAAAAAGAAGTCACCGGAACTAATTATGAGTTTATCAAAGTCTCTGGATATAAAGTCAAAATAAAACTTGTATTCCTATATACTATCAAAGAAGAACTGGAAATTGAAATTTGAAGAATGCCATTTATAATCATTTAAAAACATGAAATATTTCAGGGCCTATCTAAGGAAATATTTTGGGATTCACATATTGAAAACTATAAAGTATTGATGAAAATAATTTAAAAAGACCTAAATTAATGGAGAGATAAGCAAAGTTCATTGATTAAAATAATTCACATTAAGAAGTCGATTATCCCCAGGTTTTTCTGTACACTTAAGACAATCCCAATAAAAACCCTAACAGGTAGTTTGGGTAGAAATTAACAAATTGATTCTAAAATACTTTTTTCATAAAACCAAATTCCTTAAAATAGTCACTTCTCGTTGATTTCCATTTTACTGATTTCCTAATTATTTGCCTGTTATTTGAAAGTCATGATCTTGAATTTGATTATAATCTCTAATTTCCCATTGCTGATCTGGAAGACAGCAAAAATCAGACTCAGAGGTCACTGTAGTTTCATCTAAACACATACCTCGAACTATGTTACTATCTTTCCCATTCTGTAATTCCTCAGTGCCCAGTGAATAAGTTACAAAGTCATTATTCTTTTATCTGAAGCAATCTATGCATTGATCTGAACCCACACAAGCCTTATATTTCATGACTTCTGTCTATCCATCTCCACTCCAGTGAAAATGCCCCATATGAGTTCTCAATCCATGCTTTAACACAGTTTTGGTTTTTCTCACGCAATTCCTTCTATTTTGAATACATTAATTAACACCTCCACTTATCCCAATTCTACTCATCCTTCAAAGTCTAATTCAATTTTAAATTGTCTCAAAAAACTCTAATATATATCGAGTCAGAATGAATGTCTGTCCCTAATATTTCTGTAGCATTTCTGACAGCAAATCCATAGTTTTGCAACCCTCACAATGGTGTATCTCTGCTCAGTGTATATTTGTCGACGTTAATTGCACAGTAGCCTATGATGGACTTTATTGGGAAAGGAGTGAGCAGAGTCTGAAGAATAACTGAAACGAAAACTCAAGGTTCTCTCAGTGTCAAAGACTAGATTCCAAACACACAAGAACAGACAAAAGAGGCCAAGGATTATTCACATTCTCATTAACTAAAATTACTTAATTCTGACTGAATTCTCCAAATGCAAATGGTAGTTAAAAAAAAAGAATTTCCTTTCATTGAAATACTTGAGAAAATATATCAAAGTTGCCTTTCACTCTAAGAACTATTTTTAAAATTTGGCAAAAAACATTGTCTCAAATAGTAAGCTTCAATTTTGAATTGAGGAAGTTTGTTAATCTAAAAAAAAGTAGTTCTCAGTGTCGTAAAATAACTTATTGGGAAATATATTTGTGGTAGAGGGAAGATTTCAGTGAAAATACATTCTTTTTATTGCAGTGGTTATAACATATTGTCTTTTTTAGTATTATCAACATAAATCTGTTTTTCCCATCAAAGGTAAGAGAGAAATGTCATTATTTAATGGAAAATAACATCCAAAAGCTATTTCTACATTATCTATACTTGAGTCTGGGGTTTTACATAATTGTCTGCTTCCATCTTCAAAGATAAGTCGCTTGTATAATTTAGCCCCGTATGTGTTTTTAAGTTAAAAGTTCTTCCTATTTGTCACTCATTCTTCAAAAAGAGCAATTTGAAAGGAATTCAGAATAATCACAAGAGGAATTGTTCTTTCCAAACCTCAGTTGGAGATCTACAGCTCAGATTGCTCTGAGTTGTGGTAACGCTAACTACATTTTGTTAAGTACACTGATCTATTTGCATGACTTGGTGCCGTCTCCAGGGAGATGTGGTCCATGCACTGAGAATCAAGACTTTCTCAAAAAACCACTACTGTCATGGGGATAATTGCTTTGTTCCCCAGTAACATATGCAATTGATAACTTTGTGTTTACATCAATGACTATCTCAGGGTATCTCAGAGAATGTACAATGTACATAAGTTATTTGGGTTATTTGATGTGTTATGATTGTCTTTTAAACTTTGGATTGCTGCCACAATTTAATAGATGCTGAAATATAAGGAGATATGATTTACACAGAATACGATATTAGGACATTAATGACATGGTGCAAAAACCAAAATGGCACTTAGAAAGGAACCCAGTTGCACGTAGGGTCATATGTGAAGCTTCTTTCAGCCCTATCTAGAAGCAACCAAGTAACACAGTGTCTTGAATGAGACATTAATTGTTATCTCATTGTAATTTTACTGATAGGAAACCTGAAGACAAAGTCCTTCTTTTCTCTACCACATCATCGTGTAAATCATGGCTCTTGAGTAAAAGCAATTGACTTCGGTTCCAGACAAGATGGCGTAGCTTCACTCCTCTCAGGTCCTCCTTCTTTTAACCAGAATCAAAAGTGGACCAACTTGAAATAAAACACAATGCAACAGAACAAACAAGAACAGAAAGGCTCTGAAGGGTGGAAAGAAGACACTGCACAGCCTGGAGCCCTAGGGATGTGAAGCTTCCTTACTGCTTCTCCTGAATCCTCCAGTGGAAGGTGCCAAAGAAGCCTCAGCCCAGAACTGACAACAGGCACAGACCGAACAGCTCCACGGCAAGCCTGGTCCCCTAGCCAAAGGACCTGGACAAGGAAGGCCTCACAGCATGGAGCCTTTTTGGCAATACCCAGCCTGTTGCAGTCAAACACCAAGGGAAAAACCAGCCCCCATCACCAGCTGCAGTGTGACAGGCCAAGAGCGGATCTTCCGCCCCACGCATCCTGCAGAACAACCACCTGCCTGGTGGTGTGGCGGGGCTCAGCAGGGAGCACACCTTCCATCCCCCAGATGGTCTCAGCAGGGTCCAGCCAGATCTTAGCCTCCATCCCCATTCAGAGGCATGGCAAGTCGCTGCCCACGTTTCCTTGGCAGGTGCAATGGACCAAATGTTTGTGTCCCCCCAAATTCATATGTTGAAATCTAATCCCAAAGTGATGGTATTTGTAGGTGTGACCTTTAGGGGGTAATTAGGTCATGAGGGTCGAGCAATCACGAAAGGTATTAGTGCCCATATAGGAAGAGGCCAGAGAGCTACCTGGCTGTCTTTTGGCCATGTAAGGACACGATGGGGGTTGGTAGTCTGCAACCAGGAAGTGGGCCTTTGCCAGGCCAACCATACAGGCAGACCATGTTTCCAGAATTGTGAGAAATACATTTCTGTTGTTTATTAGCCACCCACTCTATAGTACAATAGTTCCCTCTTATCCCCAGGGATTGTGTTCCAAGATCCCCTGTGGATGCCTGAAACTGTGGATAGTACTGAACCCTGTGTATACTACATTTCTTCCTACACATACAGACCTGTGATAAAGTTTAATTTATAAGGCAGGCACAGTAAGAGATTAAGAACAGTAACTAATAATGAAATAGAACAATTATAACAATATATTATAATAAAAGTTACATGAATGTGGTCTCTCTGTCTCTCAAAATATCTAATTGTACTGTATTTTGGGACTGGGGCTGACTGCGGCTAACTGAAACCATGGAAAGCGAGACCACAGACAAGAGGCTACTACTGTACTTTGTTACAGCAGCCTGAACAGACTGAGACAGCGGTGTCAGCAGGGACGAGAGGAGAGAGGAGCTGGCACCCACTCCTTGGAAATGAGGCAGTGACTTGCTCCCCACTTTTGCTGGGCTGGCATCAGCCGGGCGCAGAGGGAGCTAAACGTATACACCCAACTAGCCCTACCGCTACCCCTCAACTAGGGACCGCCTGGAAAAACAGAAGATTAAACAGGATTAGGGGTCTCAGCATATAATATCTGACATAACCAGGAAACACTTCCAAATCACCCATCACAATAAGAACCAGGAAAATCACAACTGAATGAGAAAAGACAAGTCACCAACACCATCAACAACGTGGGTCAGATGTTGGAGTTGTCTGACAGGTATTTCAAAGCAACCATCACGAAAACGCCTCCACAAGAAATTTTCTTGAAATGCATGAAAAATTAGAAAATATCAGCAAAGAAATAGAAGTTTAATATTATAGAACTGAAAGATACATTAGCCAAAATTTTCAAAACACCGCTCACCAGATGAGCTTGATAGGAGAGTGGAGATGACAAAAGATAGAGTCAAGACAAGCTGATATTGATGGAATTCATCCAAGTCAAACAACAGAGAGAAAAAAAGGACAGTCTCTGGAACCTGTGGGACAATTAACAACAGAGCCAACATTTGTATGGTAGGAGTTGCTGAAGGAGATTGAAAAAGTATGAGAAGAAATAATGCCTGAAAACATCTCAAATTTGGCAAAAAACATAAACCTACAGATTTAAGATGCTGAGTGAACCCTAAATAGGATAAACTTAAAAAAAACTATGCCAAGACACGTCATAATTAAACTTCTGTAAACTAAAAGCAAAAAAAAAAATTATATATATGCATACATAACAGCCTTAGAAGAATGACACATTACTTAAAGGGAACATAAATTCCAATGACTATGGATTTCTCATCGCAAATAAAGATTAACTGGTTGGGTGAGGTGGTCACATGTTGGAGATGGTCTAAATGAATTTTTTTGGTTTAATCACAATAAAGACATAATTTAAAAGGTCGTGTGAATCATTTTTGATGTTAAAGATGAAATAGAAAGACAGTGTGTCTTGATATAAAACTATGGCAGTGAGACGACGGAGTCAGTAAGCATGGCGTCTACTTTTCTGTCCATGCTCCCATAAGCAGTTCTTCCTCTGTCGTAACCGACCGAGAGTGTCCTCCGTGATTTACCTCCTTCGAGAAGCCTAACTCAATTCCTGGTGATTTCCATTTTATTAACTTTCCAATCATCTCCCTACAGTTTGCGAGACGTGCTCTTTAATTTGAATGCAAATTCTGACTGTCCTCTGCATCTGTTTTTGCTTTTCCAACTTGATCATTATGCATAAAAATAGGATCTTTTTCTACCATAGAATTTACTTACTCTTTTTACAGATATTTACTGTTAAGTATTATGTGCAACTTATAATTATTGGATTATGTCAAAGATTGAAAAGAATGTGTAAACTATCATGGATAACTTTTAGGAGTTTATAATAACCTCTTAAGGAGAATAAAATCCTAAAATTACGGGCAGCACTAGATGTACAAAAATTATGTTTCAGAATATGTGTTTGCTATTGTGTCCGCTGCATCAAGCGTGGTCCATCCAGAAGATGCTTGATAAATCGCTATTGAATAAATTTAAAACATGGTAAAAGCTCATATCCGTCACAGATCAATGTTTGATCCAAAAGCCAGTAGGATGAATTACTTACTTCATGAACTCCTCTAGGAAAACAAAATGGAAGGTGAGTGACTAAATGTTTTAAAGTAAAATTTTAAAAATGAGGGGAAATTTAGAGTATTTTATTTCAGTGGAGAAAAATTCTGGAATCACTTTAAAATAGTTGTCAAGCATATAAAGATTTATGTCACTTTTGAATATTATCTGTAATATATAGATTATACATTTACCTTTTAAAATACAGATTCATCAGTGTATTTTATGTTTAAGGATTCTTTGGGGTGGAATCATCATTTCGGTTGTGTCCCAACAAAAATAGTGAGTCCTTTTATGAGTCTAAAAATGCTAAAATTAGAGACGTTGGTCTCAAATTACAAGTAAGTAACTCAGTACTTGAAAATCTTTATATTAACAAAAATTTAGCAAATTAATTTCTATGGATTTCACCATTTGAAAAAACTGGTTTTTTTCCATTCTGCTACCTAAATAATTTTCAGTAATGTGGATGGTTGGTTAATTATATACAGTCAAAGTTTCTTCTGCTAACTTTTGGACTTCAACACAATACACTAGCATTTTATTGGATGATACGTATCTCACAGCATTCTCTTTTGATGGCCCTGGTTACAAACCCTCGAAGGTGCCCGATTTCTGCCAGAGCCACTGTGGAAGTCCCACGAAGCTCTAACATGACCCCATCTTGAGCATCCCCTCTGAGCTTTCTACTTCAGAGCCTCCTCCATCCCCAGAGGAGTCTCCTCAGCCCACGGGTTCAGCCAAGATCATAGGAGGTTAACAAATTGGAGCACAACACTCAGCACTAAGAGCTGTAGCTGATGGACAAATGGCACATCTCCCACCACTGCATGGGTAATCCGGGGGGTGCTCTATATACTTCTCAGAAGTTCTCGCAGAGTGGACCCCCTTTGCTTACATCAGCAATACCTTTACGTCGGTTTTTCCTTCTTCTCCCGCTCACTCTCCCAGCTCCATCTCTTCTGGCTTCTCGGATCACATCTCATGCAAACTAACTGCACTGAAGACCTGGTCTCAGTCTTGGCTTTAGTGGAAACCCAAATGAATTCGCACTAGAAGTTGCCCTGGAAAGTGCATCACAGCAAATGACTGTGTAGCCACAATTTCCATTGCTGGGTCCAATTGCTCACCTCCACTGGAACAGATCAACTTAAGCTCTGCAAATGATTTAGGAAATGCACTCTTTACAATCAAAGGACCACACCTTACATGTAAACAACAACTCTTCACATGACTGCCTTGCTGCAGAAGTCTTCACTTTCCTGTTCTGTGTCCCGATATAGTCCCTATTGCATAGTCCACCTTGATGTTCCGCAAACCATCACTCCAGTTGACCACTTGGAAGATCTCATGTTGATCAGCTCAGGATAACAGAGAATGTCAAGTGCTCTGAGTGGGCTTATAAAACATTTGTCTACCAGAGAGCAGGGGAAAACAAACAGAAAAGGCTACAAATAATAAGAGATCCATCATCAATGGCGTCTGTAGTTGAATGGTCCCTGGCAAGTTGAGACGTTGCATCTAGTGAAGAAGGGATATATTCTGCTTTATTCTTCCTAGCAGTAAATAAAGTAGAGAGAGTAATTTATGGATATCTTGGATTCAGGGAGTAGCATACACTGAACTTGACAATATTGGCTTCCCTCATTTATTGGACGGTTCAGAAACCTGTCTGCTTTGAGTGGGGCCCAGAGCAAGAGAGGGCTCTGCAGCAAGTCACCCATACTTGATGCAGGGTCTCTCTCTCTCTTTCTTTCTCTCACTTCAAACCTATGGTCTCATGGGAGTGTCCCACAAGCAGCAGATGAAAGAGAAAAACATTCAGCTTGATACGTTGGTACGAGCTTAAAACAGACTTCTACCACCCCTAGTCCTACCAAAAAGTGGTCCTAACAGGAAGGAATGCGAGGATCCTCAGCGTGAGCAGTGTCCATAGTGGAGTAAGTACCGTGGGTAAGGGTATCCACGTACTTTTGGGAAGTGGGAAATGTTTTGGTTGGTTGGTCAGAGGTCTGGAAGGAACAAGATTAGAAGATTGGTGATGAGACAAAGAGTTGCATGGAAATGGCTTGTGAAGTGGGAATGAGCAAAAGTTGTGGAGACCTTTATGGATCAGTGCAAGCTCTCCAAAGCACATTTTCCTCAGAAGAGGCTTCTGGTGGAGGTCTGGCAGGCTCTTTTCTCAGCTACCTCACAGCTGGAACAAGGCACAGGACGTTATGAACAGAGTGGCCATGGTGGGAAGGATGGAAGCTACGCAGGGCATCCCTCTCACCAAGGCTCATCTAGCTAGTACACCTGCTGAGGGGCCAACCTGTCTGCAAGAGACCACTCGCTCTGAGTCCCCAGTAGGGCATTATCGCTTGAGGAGGTTACCAGATACTGGGGGCTATGTTGATTACATCCTGGAGGGGACAGCAATTTCCTTTATGGGAATTGAATACAACTGCAGATATGAGTTTTGTCCTACCACCACTATCCAAAAATGCCTAATCAACCCACATGGGATCTTTCCTGATGTTGCCTCAGACAAAGGAGGTTCAACAAGGTACATTGGCCCTGATGTCTACTTAGGGTTCTCATATCCATCGCATCAACTATAAACAGCTTGGAACACTTTTATGCAGGATACAGGATGTACAGTGAATTAATTGCTGATATATAGTATTTTGTTCCCAAAGCTAGAAGAAATGGATCCAGGAAAGGGATGGAAGTAGACTGGCCTCTCTCTTAGTCACTTTCACGACTCAGACTCACACTGACGTCTTCCCTCCTCAGGTCTTCCCACCTTCTGCCATAGTCTTTTCTGGAGACAAGGGATGGATGCCCCTCAATCCACACTCAAGCTCAGCTCATGAGTGCAGGGAATTCATCCCCAGTTCTAAACCAGTGGAAAATGGCAGCTTGTGTATACATGACCCAGGCTGTCATCATTGCACAGACTATGCGGGGAGGGCGTTCTGTATGTGTTTAATAGTTCGCATGGAATAGGCTCACTTTTGCCAAGAGAAGTTGCCTTTAACTACACCCTTATGTTGACTTTTTTCCTGGCCATCTCAAGCTCACCATACACTACCTTGCTTATTGGACCGTCACACAAACTATCCACCCTGAGCCCAAGTCCTTGTCTCAGCTTTGTTTCAGAGGGGCCCAAATATTATGTCTACTGGCTTGGAAAAAAAATAAAAATTATATAATCACATTTTTGTCAGTGATGTTAATCTTATTACTATATACCCTAATATTTCAGATTTTAAACAGATGGATTCATTCTCATCTCCATTTCTTACCACCATCACAATTGATAGCTCTCCTGGGAATATCACCAAATGGTTTATAATATACTGTTGAGATGATGCATTTAATATTAAGTAGGAAGAAGAGAGAAGAACCAATGCTCTTTAAACCTCTAAAAGGAGGAAAAGTAATAAACGTCTGAAAGTGATAAAATCATAAACACACATGAAGTCAGTTACAAAACTATTGAAACGTGGTCCACAGTTCTGCTGTTTCTGCAAAAACATAAGGTGGTATTTCCATCAAACTGGAAAGTAACAGTCAGTAAATTCCATAAATAATTTGTAGATTTCGGTTAGTGATTCCACCTGCACTGAGATGACCCGACCTCTCCATTTCTCAGAATCAGCCCGCAGCCTCTCCCTCGAGCATGTGCAATCAGCTGTACTTACCTAGGACTCTACATGACTGACCAATTACAGCCCGAAGCTGGAGTACTGATCATCCTAGCCTGGGAGAGGAATTTTTTTAAACTTGAGGGAGGTTCCAGTTGAGTAAATTAGGTTTTAATTGGCATGGTATTATACTGTTGCTTAAATATTCCTGCTCATCAAAAGAAAAGTCACCTGAATTTGGATTTGAGAGAAAATAGCACAAAGCATATGTGCTGTGGGAGTTGGACAAGGGGGTGAAATTACGAAGAGCACCAACTCCTAAAACTCAGCCACCTGGACTGAATCAGGCTTTCCTCTCCTCCCACTTATCTCCAGCTCAATGATAGAGTGAAAATAGATGCTCTTCATCTCTCTGCTTCTCCAGCTTTCAGAGGTTGCTCTTCTACAAGGTAGTAGGCTTTGGGGAATCCACTTGTTTCCTGGGACTTGGGATTATGGTTGATTATTTGGAAGATAAACATTTATAGTAAGGAAATTTATCTAGTTATTCCAGGAATGTGATGACCCCTTAGACAAGCCCTGTAGGGATATGGGATTAGACAGAACCAAACCCTAGATAGGAACTCATGAGAAACCAAGAAGGAAGGACAGTGCCAACACCCTGAGATGCTACCAGTGATGAAATGAACATGTGATGGAGCATATGCAGCATAAAAGGTAGTGTTTTAGCAATTCGAGGAGCCGGCCCCGCAGCCAAGCAGTGAAGTTCATACTCTTCTTCTGCAGCCCAGAGTTTCGCCAGTTTGGATCCTGGACGTGGATGCGGCACTGCTCATCAAGCCATGCTGAGGCGGAGAAGGAGAAACAGAAGAAGAAGGAGAAGAAGAAAAAGAAGAAAAGATTGGCAACAGATGTTAGCTCAGGTGCCAATCTTTAAAAAATAAAAACAATTAGAGTTGCCAGGGCAATATTATCCATGGTATATAAGAGTCTTAAAACAGCTTCCAATAAATTGTCCATCATGCTAAGAAGCATACCTGGTGTATACACGTAAAATAGTATAAATTATAGGCAGCTTGATTTTAAAACACAGAGTCACATAATCAAGATACTACCAAAAGCAGTTCTTTATCTATGAAAAACAGAGGGTCCATATAATATGAAAAAGCATAAAAAGTACAGTCGTATCGCTTAACGACAGGAACATGTTTTGAGAAATGCACCATTAGGCGATTTCATTGTGCGAACATCACAGAGTGGACCTAGACAAATCTGGATGGTGTAGCCAACTACACACCTAGGCACCGTGATACTGATCTATGGGACCACTGTCATGTATGTGGTCCGTTGTCATTGGCCGAAACATTGTTACGCCACACGATTGTAGATTGTTTTATTTACTGCTTAAAAAAATGACTGCCTAAGGATTAGTTTCTTCAATTTAACCATGAAACTAATTAGACACAAAGCATTGCTACTATTTATCCTTCCAAACTTTCAGAGCAGGCTTTGTAATATAATTTCCACTCGTCCTCATCAACCTGTTTGTAATATAATTTTCACGCTATCTCATTAACCAGCCACTGCTAAGTAAGACTCAGTATAACTGTCCAGAGAATATCTATAGCCAAATAAGTCAAGTGACTATTACGTACACAGATGAAGTTAGTAATCTAAAGTTAAATGTATATATATATATACATATTTTAGAAGATGAACATATAAGGAACAATCTTAAATGACAATTATCAAATCTAGTTTCCATCATGACTTTCATTTGTTACTCTTTAAAATACGTCTTCAATAAATTTGGAGCTAATATTCCCAGCAGTAGAATCATTTATAAAAAACAAAAAACAAAAAAAAAAACCCCAACATCTGAATATAGTTTCCTTGGTGAAATGGCAATTTCCGTAAAACCTTTTATTTATTATTTATTATTCTCAAGAAGAAAATGACTGCTACATTAAAAATGCAGTATTTGTTTAACAAATAGACCACACGCTAAATTAAATTCTACAATGACTTTCGATTGTAAGATTTGAGTGGATCACCATGGTGGAGAGTAGAAATGGTAATAAATAGCCCTTAGGCTTAATGAACTTGTAATCCAATTAGGAAAGAAAAAGTGATTCAGTTATTTTCGATTACACAGAGGTGGCTCCAGCAGTCAAGGACTTTTTCCTCCATCTTTCTCCCGCCCCTACAGTCGTTCCATTTTTATGTGCTTTACACATTGGGTTACACTGATGAGTCCTTTTGAAGAAATGTTTTGTATGTAAAGTTATTATGGAAATCACAAATCTCATTCAACCCCTTTGATTTTTTAAAATAAGAGTAAACCAGGCTGAGGAAACTGAAGCACTGTGCCTGGCTCCTCATCTAGTTGAAGGCAAGTCAGGAAAGGATGGAGGAGCTCCAAATCCAACACAGAGGGCTCTCCAACAGCAGAAACCCTTTATGAGGCATTTCCCTGTATGTCTCCACACGTCGCTCACCACATCACCGGGAGAACAGAGGCTAAAATAAAACAATATCTGTATTGTGATTTCTGGATAATTAAGGTAATTAAGAGAGTAGAGGACAGATTGTGCTGACTGCTTCTCATTTTTCCTTTATTATTGTGTGATTCTGAAAAGTAAAATAATACGAAAAAAATGATTTGAAAACAGCAGGATTGCTTCAGTTTTCTCATCACCATTGTTGCTTCCCTGAGGCTATCAATTCAAATTGTTTCTGACTTAATTCTTCCAGAAGTTTCTGCAATGGTCTTTAATGAATATATACCACTGTTTTAGATGTATCACTTTATGACAATATTTATAGATATCCTTCCATAAAATATAAGAATTAAAAGTCAGTTATGCCATACCCTGAGCCTTTATCTGAGTTTGAGTTGGTTATTATTTAATTTTTTGTTGAATAGTCCTATTTTCTGCCAGCTATAGTTTTGCCTTTATATTGTCAAATATAATATTTACGTTCATTTCCATATTCACTTTTCTATTTAATAATCTTATTATAAAGTAAACCTTTATAAGTCAGCTAATAAAAACCAGTTAAAACAAAGTGATACCTAACCTCAAATTCTCAGACAGGGCATAAGAATATCTCAGGGAGACCCTAAGCCACAGAAACAGAGAGTATGTGAATTAAGAAAATGGAATTCAAATATTAAATTTGAAATTAGAATCTTCCTCCTATCCACAAAAGTTAGGTTTCCATTCTTATTAGAAGCCCAGTGCTCGCTGCTCTGCCGTTTCCAGCTTCACAAACATTTCAGACGATGCCCGTGGTCCTGATGCAGCTGGAGGTCCTTGCCCATCATGCCTGTCTGACCCAGGCCAAATAGGCCATGAGTAGATTACATCATTAAATTAACAGTGTTCATTGTGACAACTCCAAATTGAGGACTGTCTCTATAAGCGAGTGCAAAAGCTTACTTTTAAGTCTTTTTAGAATAATCTCTTGAAAATGCTGGACGCTAGCAAGTGTGTTCCGAGTTGGGGAGGAAGGTAGCAGAGGGGAGCTCCCTGTCCTGTCACAGACGTCAGAGACGCTGAGATGAACTTCTCCCGGAGCCTCAGTGGTAAATTCAACATCCATCTAAGAGCTCTTCTCCTCCTCAAGACGTGATGCTGCCTTGTGCCTTATTCAGAGAATCAGTACCAGACACTGAAAAGCATCAGTTTGGAAGGTGAGGAATACAGATCCAGGTCACACTTCTGTTCGAAGGCAGTGCCATTTCTTAAGCCTTGTCAGTTTGGGTCCTGGCTCCTCTTCCCCAAACTGGGATGATCTTGAAGGAACCTTCGACCTGATTCCCCACCTTTCTCTGAGCTAAGCCTGAGACAGTCCTTGGGTTGCATCCTGAACATTGACACTTGCTCTCCCAGAAAAAGTTTGCAGTAGTCAATCTGATCTCTAGTCCAGCTATTTATGGACAGGAAAATGTCCGATACAAATCAATGAAATGACTTTAATGCCGGCAGATCGCTCCTGTGTACTCGGAGCCATTGTGACACCTGTTTCATGGACATAGTCTACCTCACCATTGTTCTCAGCCTTGTTAGTAGATCACAGAAACAGAATAGGGCGTACGAAAAGGCTGCTACTTCCATTTCTTTAGTCTCCCACCGTGGGCAAAACGAGGCACTAAACGGAAGCTAACTGATTCTTTGCTTCTCTCCCTCCCCGGGCTATGTTACGTCAGTATCAACACTGATGCGTGGAGACGGGCACTTGGTGGTGGTTGCCAATGACAAAGTTCTGACGTGTTTTTATTCTTACCAATTACAAAAATAAATTGTGCTCAATTCCCTGAATTTGATGGTTCTTTGAGGTCTCTCCTGAACTGGAAATAGTGATCCCGACATCTGAAGGAGAGACTTTCCCCTGTCAGAGCTTCCATGAGATTTCGCTGAAGACCAAGCCGCCTTGGATTTACTTGTGGTAAAGGAATAAGAGGAAGTCCCACTTGTAGAACCGTGGCACGAGGAGCCCTGTGGATCCATCCCAAGTGAGACAACCATGACCAGTGAAAAATTTTTCTTTTTTTTTGAGGAAGATTAGCCCTGAGCTAACATCTGCTGTCAATCCGCCTCTTTGTTGCTGAGGAAGACTGGCCCTGAGCTAACAACCGTGCCCGTCTTTCTCTACTTCATGTGTGGGACCCCTGCCACAGCATGGCTTGATAAGCAGTGCATAGGTCTGCACCCGGGATCCAAACCAGTGAACCCAAGCCACCAAAGAGGAACGTGCGAACTTAACCACTGCACCACCTGACTGGCTCCAAAAATTATTTTTTTTAAAACAAAAAATAACCATTTAAAGTCTCTGGAAATTGTCCTGAGGGCATACAGCAAGTGAGGAAATGTTTATTCACGAAAGCCCGCTAAAGCTCAGCAAGAACAGTGAGAGCCTGCTGCACTTGAGCCACGGCTGCTCCCCAACTACCCCATCCCAGCTCAGCCTCACAGAAGTTCCTCTCCCAGTGAGAGCGGCCAATAAGATGGGGTCCCTCTGCCCAGCTCCCCGTCAGAGGATATCGTATCCCACCGGGAGGAATGGGCCAGCAGCATTCCTCATCCCCTCATACTTTAAGTTTCAGGGACTATATTCCTGGTGATTGTGGCTGAGGGTTTGAGGGTTACCTCCCTCCACCCGACCCCCACATGTGGAGTGAAGCTCTTCGCCAGGCATAGCAGGTCAAGAGTATGGTGGTCCTGAGTGTCCTTGCCCCAGCACACTCACAAGACAGAGGTTCCAGGCCAGGAGACACAAGCCAAAGTTTGAGGCCACCACTCCCACACAGTGACCGCCTATGAGATCCAAAAGGTCTAAGACCCTCCCAAAAAGAACTGACTTTATTTGAAGCAGAATGTGGGAAAGTTCAAGCTTAAGGGTCCTCTTGAAAACAATGGAGATTTGGGTGTTAAGCAATTAAGAAGGGGCTTGGAGCTCAATAAGAGAAATAAGATAAACCATATGCAAGCTAGTTGCCCAGAGAAAGCTGATAAAACTGACGAGAACCGGTAAAAAGATTAGCTTCCCAAAGTAGCCCTGCCAGAGAGTGACATCAGTAAAATGGTAAATTAGGAAATCTCAAGCTCTCATCACCCCATGGAAATAAGAAAAGAACTGCCAGAGACTGGCTACTCCGTGCTAATGAAATGGTATAACCATAATGTCAGGACTGACACACAGCTGTTAAAACTGTCTGTTCCAGTAACACTACAGGCTCAAGTAACATGTTGATGTATGTAGATAAATGAAATAAAGTATGCTTTGAAGACTTAGAGTGTAAGTTAGTTTACTATGTCATTTTTGTATCAATCTTGACATTTGTAGCAAGAACAGAAACTATGGTGGAGCCAGCATTCACGGTATTGACGCTCAAGAGTAAATAGATCCATTTTGTACTCACCAATTTCCTCAATAGTATGCCATGTCAAAACGATCCATTTCTTCAAACTGGAGATATTTCGAAACAATATCTTTGATTATAGTTGATTAAAACTGACATTTACTTTCAACTTATTTTTATATTTGAAAAATACTAGTGATTCATAAAATAGTGTTGATGAAAAAAATTTCTCGTGAAAAGAATACATTTCTTCTGAAATTTTAAGGATCAGAATGACCAAAACTTAGTGAGCTTTTAATACTTGAATAATGACTTGTAATAATTCATATTTTTGCAAAATATCCCTTTCCTGAGTGTGAATATTCATATTTCAAAGTGTTTGAAACATTAATTTTACAAGTAGTCATAAAACCATCTTGGGATTTGATTTGTTTCATACACAAGGAAATTGTGAAGGCACAGGTCTTAGGACTATAAGAAAATATTAGAATACTTGTTATTAGGTAAATGGGAAAAGTGATCCACGAAGTAGAAAGACTGTTCTTTTAATATAATAAAGCAACATCTACCACCAGACTAGTAAATCACTAAAAGTTACAAGTTCACCAGAAACAGGGAAATAAGAAATTGCTTTGGGAAAGAATTCTAATTTTATATTTCCTCCTCCCTTTTTACTCAACAAAAAATTTCTGATTTTCTTCTTTGCAGCACTGCTGAGAAGGACCGCGCTGAGAGACTGACTCAAACAGAATACATTTCTCCCAAAGTTCCTAAGAGTCAAGAGAAAGCATGGAGAATGAGACAAAGACTCACATTACTCTAACATGAGTAGTATTTAGTCAGCTATGGGAAAGTACAGACAAGCACTCAAAGAAAAGCGAGGCTTCATCAGGTTAGAAAAATCTGGAAAGGATTCAAGTAGCATGCATTTGAGATAAACCTCAAAGAATTTATTAATTCAACAAGCATTTACTAATATTTTCTATGTCCCAGACTCTGTACCATGCTAGACAGAGTTTCTGCAAGTGTAAGCTGGAATGAAAGGTAGACATAATTAGCCACAAGTTAAGTGCTGGAAAAGAGCATTCATATTTAAATAAGCAGGGAATCTGGAGTTACTGGGTATACTGAGCAAATAACCATGTTTGTCAGAGCTCAAGAAGATGTATATCCCATGGATTGTGCCTAGGAGAGGTTGACAACCAGAACACATACAGGACATTTTCAGCTATCCAAGAGAGCAGTTGCAAGGACCTACATCAGAATGGTACCAGGTGTGGAAAGGGTGAGAGTTTCCATTCACTCATCTAGAATGGCAGGGAAGAGCAAAATCCTGACACCAAAGAGAGGAAACTGAAGCCAAGAACATGAATTCTAGCAGCAAGGTTAAGAAAGATGATCCCAAGCGAAAAAGCCCAGGAGATATGTTTGCTCATGGCTCCCCCCAGAAGACCATCATAAAAGCCTGTTGATCAAGGGAAGATAATTCACTCAATTTACTGCTTTAACAGAGGGGGACATCTTGACCAAGTCTTAAGAGTATCTCAGAAGGAAAAATTAATGGGAAGATAGGTATGCGTATCTAGGGCTTGGAGTAGGCGATTTAAAAGCTGATATCCAAGATGGAGAATTGGTTGGGGTCTCAGAGAGTTTGTGCTAATACCTTTGGGTTGGTGGGCATGGCAAGGCAGAGCTCTTGAAGTGAGAATTGATGAGTAAGATGTTGGTCCTGATAAGTGACCTATTTTAGTTGCTTCACATTCTTATCTCCCAGTGATAGTATTTCCTGGTAGTAGATAGCTAAGCTACATATCCCTGAACACAGAGGAGTTTAACACAAAGCCAGGAAGGAGCCTTCATCCCAGATTGTTTATCACGGGGCATGAATGTATGGTCAGCCAGAATCGTTTAATGCAGGGACTGTAAATTATATGGTTTAAGTTCTCAAAGTTAGGTCCCACTGTTGGAGACAGATATTGGCAGATATTCTTGATCTATCATGTATTCCAGAAAGGCCACAGCAGTAAATCCAGGGTAGGAGGCAGATATGTAGAGAAAGACAGAAAGAAAGATAAAGATAGAGGTAAGAGTCTTGACATGGCCACAATGCCAGCTGGCATTGACGAAAGTTCATGAAATGAACTGACATCAAACAACTGAGCTTAAACAACTTTGGAAGCCACCTGCTCATGTCAATAATACATCTTCAGTCAACATGGAAGGAACTGCAGTTGAGCATCACCCTGAGATGGTTCTGATCTTTCTCACTGGCCACCACTGAGAGTTGGGAAGGGAGTTCCTCTGGGACCGCAGGTCCTCAGCAAGATGCCTCTGCTGAGACCAGCTAGATGTTTGCCAGAGCCATGGGGACCTCAACCCTAAAAGCATGAAGATTTGCAAACCTCAGCATGATTCATATTGAAGGAAAGAGAATCTCTGAAAATCCGGACATCATAGAGGTGAAAACTATACAGAGAAAGATAAGTATGATCATACGAAGTATTGAAAAATGGATCAGAAAATTCCAGAGTGACATTTTACACCAAAAAACAGAACTATAACTCAGATTATAGGCAACTTGTATTCTATACTCTCTCTCATGAATGGAGTTTAGCCTTAAAAATTGGTGTTCTAAATTTCTTGCATAGACTGCTAATAATAAAAGAATAGTAAACCAAAACAGTAATTAAGGGCTTTTCTTGGTCAACAATATAAGCACAAGGAAAAACAGACAAATCTAAGGAGACTCATAAATACAGAAAGAACTTGGCAATTTATGAGATCTGAAGGCAGAGAAAGGGTTGCAATGTAAAAAGCATTGAATTACGGGTGAAAGTGCTAAGTTGAAATAAAAATATTTCTGGCAATTTACCTGTCACTTTACTTAAGCAACTTTATCTCTGACCCTTAGTTCATCATCCGGATAATGGGAAGGCTGGACTCAAGGGTCACTGAATTTACCTCTAGACCTAAAATATTAAGATTCAAATATATATCCAAGCATTCCAGCCAGAACATAAGGAACATTGGTGCCAATGACAGAGATGAGAAATCCAAAGTAAATTGTTAGTGGAGAGGGGAAAAAAGAGGTAAAAGCCACAATTATGTTAGGATTACAGAGCCCAGAGGATATGTAGTCAGTGATGGATGCTAATGGGTAGTTAGAAACTCTAGTGCTAAGGAGAGGTTATTTCTAGAAATATAGTCATGCCTAGAAAAAATATTTAAGATTCTGAGGGTATATAAATGTTATGAAGAAAGAGTGTAAATCAGTGGTTCATTAAATAATTCTGGCCAGTCTGCTCATTCTAACATATCACCAAGCAGATACAAGTATGCTCTTTGAGTGGAGAGGAAAACAGGTATTTTGAAAATGTTCCCTAACTGATTTTAACATCTTCTCTAACACTCTCTCTCATTTCATTGCAAATCATTGGTATGGAGAAATAAAAGAAATACTGTACCTTGCTGAGGTCTGCAAAGGGTCTGAGAGTTTATTCTCCTTTTGAGCTAACAAATTAGTCAGTCACCATTTCATGGATGCCATCAGAAGAAGTGAGACTCCTGGGTCAGAGACAAAGGACTTCATTAACCACGGCACAGCTGAGCATCAGCACATTTGCGTGTGTCCTCCTTGCCCACAAGAACTATGCGGATCAGCCTAGATAAACACCTACACACAGTGGGTTTTATTACAGAAGAACTCAGAGCTTAGGGAACCCAAATATTTTCCAGTGCAGTAGGCATGCCCGCCTTTGTCTCCACAGGAGGACACTCTCTCCATCTTCCAAAACTGTTCACTATAGAGACATCCCTGAAAAAATAGACTAGAGCAAAGGGTAGTGAGAGCCTGCTTGTTAGTTGTTCTGAAACACGGAACTTACTCAATGTGTCTTACCAACATGTGGAAAACAACACTTTTAAATGACTTTAGTTCACTAATTAATTTTTTCATACCTTCAAATTTGGGAAATCTAGACTTTTTAAATTATGACAAAGTCCACTGGATACTGGTACCTGAGGGGAGGGGAGGGAGACAGGCTGAGAAATTGTTCACAGGAGAAAAGGGAGAGAAATTTGTAAAACTCAATAAATAGTTTTTGAATTTGCCAATGACAAACTCAAAAGGGATGAAAAAGAAGGATTCGGCTCTTGTAACCTGGGAGGAGTGCCACAGGGTTTCATATTTAGTAAATGTAGCAGGTTGCATGGGGTCCCCCCAAATACGTGCTCACCTCGACCTCAGGCTGTGACCTTATTCCTCAGAATGTTGAAGAAGGATCTTTGCAGATGTGATTAAGGTAAGGATCTTGAAAACAGATCGTCCTGGACTAGGCTGGCCCATAAACCCTATGATGAGTGTCCTTATAAGAGACAGAGGAGGGACACAGAGAGAGACAAAGAGAAGATGGTGATGTGAAGACACTGGCAGAAACTGAAACGATATAGTGAAAGAATGCCAAGTATTCCTTGGATGCACCAGAAACTAGGACAGGAGCATGGGACAGACTCTCGCTCTGAGACTCCGTGACACCTTGATATTGGGCTTGTGGTCTCTGGCACTGTGCGAGAATAAGTTTCCGCTGTTTTAAGCCACGAGGTCTGTGGTAATTTGTTACCGGTCGTGTGTGTGTGTGTGTGTGTGTGTATGGGGTAGGGGGTAATTGTACAGTAGATGAGTTGAACTATAATGAGGACGCAGCTCCAGAGACGAGGAGGCCCAATCACGTATCATTGTGACTAATGAAGGAAATGGCTGGGAGTTTCACCTGTTCCTCGCTGACAGTAACAGTCAGGTGTCATTCTGCTCGAGAGGAGCATAGTGCACAGCAGCTATTCCTCCTGGGAGCCGAGGGGTGCCAAAAGCAATTAGCAATGTGTTTGTCAAAAACGGTGTCTCTATTCAGGTGCTGGAATTTGGCAGGGCCTAGGATAACCATGTGTTGTAACAATGTGGGGTTGTATGTCGGAAAACACACTGACAGTGTTTTGGTTTTAAATTGTTTTCATTTGAGAGAAAAAAAAATATTTTATGTCTCTTACTTAATGTGACAATGTAGCATCTTAGAGTTTTAATGTTTTCTCTTCTCTTGAATGTTTTCGTGTAAACCTGCTAAAATAAAGAGGAATTCTAATCCAGAATGACCTTTATATAATGTATTCTGATATAATGCCTCGTAATCAAACTGGGAACAAACATTCGCTATAAATCTTTCATTGTTATCAGTCTTCATGGAGTACCATAAAGAGCATTTTTTGGTTATTTCGTTTTTAACTGGAATTTAGCTCTCCTTTGGCACAAAATGGAAGTTTTGATTCATTACTGGAATCAGAGGATCACAGTCCATGAAAGCACCAATGAGCAACAACTTTTTGGAAGAGTAAGACAAAGAGATCTCTCAGTCAATCATCCGCAACTCAGGTGACTGCCCTCCCACACCTGGGCTGTCAGGTGACGGCCCTCCCAATGGGCAGTTTTCACAGAGGAGATCTGGGCAGTGCATTTTCCGGGCCACAGCACTAACCAAGTCCTAGACCTCACGACCCTCATTAAGGGAAAAAATCATTAAGTAATTTAACATGTATATGGAATAATTTCCAATAATCATGAATATTAACAAAGGAAAATGAAACTAGACAAAGTCTCACAGTGGAGGGGCTGAGGTTTGCGGTGGGATAGAGCAAGGTGGCCAGTCAGAAAGCCAGTGCAGTAGCCGAGGCAAGAAACTTGACTTGGAAAAGGATGGCAACGGGGAGAAGGATTGGGGAAGATTTGGATTCTGAAGGGACAGCCAATAGGGCTGAGATACAGAATATGACAGAATGTAGCTGTAGGGCGTGGCTCCAGAGCATGACAGAAAGGGAGCCATGTAAGAGGACTCCTGGGACTCTGGCTGGAGCTGCTGGGCAAGTGGGATGTGGAGACCTGGGCGGGCCCTTGATTGAGCAGGGGATGAAGATGCAGTGTGGGACACGTTACGTTTGAGAATCAGGGCAAGACAGTCCTTACCTGGTGATCCACCAGTGCCGGGGAGTTAGAAGGAAGGGGGAGCATCCGTGTGAAGCTGGCCAGTCACTGCCCCTCTTTGTCAGCTCTGCACAGCACAGGTGATCTGCAGCACCCTGATGGACCCCCCTGGGACACTCGGGACAGAGCCTTGTGTCCACACAAGTTAGAGAGCAGGGCAAGAACTTGTCCCAAGACCAGGGCAGGGTAGCTCGTTCCCCGACAGTCTTGCCTGGAGGTGCCGCATCCACAGCATCCTCTCTCTGCCAGGGGCCTCTCCTCACTTCCTTTTCGTTCTTTCTTTCTTTTTTCTTTAATTTTTGTCTTTGGTATTCCCTTCCAAGATTTTCCCTTGGTTGTTATTCTTTTGGGGGACGAGGGAGTAGTGATGAATAAGAGCCCCAGATTTCTCTAAACTTGGTTGCTTTATAATAACATAGAATCTTCTATACGTTCGGTCCCAGTATATCCAGCACAGAGATCCTCATTTTCAGAAACAGAAGGCATCTCAGAGGCATCCTGGGGACCGCTCATTTCACAAATAAGGTGGCTGAGGCCCCAGCAGCTGGATCTGATAACGACCCAGACTCCGACTTCAGGTGCCTCTGAACGCCAGCCCAGCGCCACCGCGGCCCACAAGCTGGTTTCTTGCCACGTTCTCGAGTCAAAAAATCTTCAGTCATCTTTGCTAATAAAAGTCTCCAAATAAATGAAAATTAGATAATTTACTGCAGCTCATTCTAGGCAGAGAACAGAGAATTTAAGCATTTTTTCCCCCTGGCTCCCTTCCTTTGTCCACCTGGATCTTTATTAAAGGTACAAATGATGCTAATCTCCTGGATGTGATTCAGCCCATGAAAACATGTCTTCTGGAGCAAGAACGATTTAACCGCTGACCCTCAGCCCCAACTGCAATGCACGCATTTCCTTTCATTCAGCAGAAGGCGGTGTGAGAAGCAAAAGGTGTTTTTTCTGCTAATGAAAAAGCTGAGACAAATTGCACAAGAAAACCCACTCGATATGCATGGAGGTAAATTGAGCTTCTTGGACAAACCAGAGAAGGAATAAGATTTACTTGTTTCAGAAAGAGTTAGGGGAGTGGGCCAGTCCATCATCAGAGCCCCTGAATGTGTAACTGCCACCAGGTCTCTATTTTCTATTTCCAGCTAAGATGACTTCCTGCTTAATAAATGCGTAAGTCACACTATTTCCACTTCTTAAAATGGGGAGTAGAGATAATTTGGGAGTGCAGGTGGAGATGGAGCGATGCAATGACCAGAATTAAGCATTTCGTTTAAGAGACAGAGGAAGCGTGCTGGAGGAGGCAGGGCAGACATTTATGGGGGATGAACTCCCTCCTTGATTGACAGGACTTCTCAGCAACTGCCTCTCTGTGATTGACAATCAAGCTGGAGAACAGATGTACAGGTAATTGCAGTCTTATGTTATCTTTGCATAAATACCCATGCCCTAAATAGGCCTGGCAGTGGGGAGAGACACGGCCTCAGCAGAGAACTGCTGCCCAGGGCCCCACCAACAGCTTCCTGGCACTTTATTATCACCACGTTGAGATGCGGCCAGACCCCAAATTGCTGCAAATTGCATAGACGCCCTCACATTCCTTAAGTATCGGTGGCGTGCACATTACATTTGGAGGCAGGGGGCCAGAGGCAGTTCCAGTCTCCTCACTTATTTGTGGATGATCCACGGTGGGTAATTTAGATTCTGAATCCTGTCCGTCCTCAGTTAAAGTAGGCGTAAAAGACGGACCCGCCCCAATACACACAGCTCTTGTGAGAATCAAATAGCACTACGAATAGGCAGAGACTTGCATCATTTTCATTAGGGCTGCGCTCCAAATTCTGTTCAAACACTTGCCATGTTGTATTAAAAACTGCGTGTTTATTTAGCTGGCTGGTTAGGCTGTGATGTTCGCAGGTAGGACCACAGTTAAGGTGTTGTTGCACTGTATGGATTCGGCACAATGCTGGTAAAAGCAGGAGCTTAGCAGACTATGTTAAGTTAGTAAACTTCAAGACTTGTCCTCAAGGCACTTTTGAAATCTGAGAAAGCTTCTAAACCCACCAGAAATTATAACATTTCTACTTCTTCTTCTCTTCATTCGTGAATTGGCCAGTAAGTGGGTAACTCCTGGGCTGAATTCTTTTTCAAACAGTATGACAATTTATCTCCATTATGAACACAGGAATGGGAAAGCAGGTAAAAACCACAATCCCAATTGCAGCCAAGATTGTAATAATTAAAAGGGAATGCTCCCGGAAAATGCCATTGAGACATTTTCCTGCCTCTAGATACATTTTCCTATGCCCTACGCTGTTTCCTACAGGACATCTCCTGGGGCCATCCTTGAAGGATTTGTAATAGGATAGTGAGGTTATTGGTGTCCCCACTACTCGACATTTTTATCTGTGGAAAGGTCACTAAAATAAACCATAAAATCAGCTTGGAAGATGAAAATAAAGAGTAAGTTCCCCAAAGGGCTATCAACCACTTGAAAGGTCAGTGGCTGGGAGAGGCTGCTTCCGGGTAAAGAGACCCAAGCTTCATCCTTCATCCTGGGTCACTGTGCCACCTTCCAAGGCCGCTTGCCACAAGGCAATGGGGCAAGATGGCCCCATATTTCCCACCAGGACCATGCTGTTGCTCTCCAATTCTCTGCCTCTCTCAGAAATGACACTTATAATGAAAAGTCCTGGGTTCCATCCCGTGTGACACAACAAATCCAGGAATTAGCATTTGAAACATCTTCCCAGCTAACTGATGGGCTTTATGCAAATATGATGACCTGATGGTTAGCACCAAACATCGTTTTTGGTCCTTGTTGCTGGCAGCAGGTTGCAGACTACTTGTCTCCGTAACCACGTCCCCTGTGTCCAACACCCAGGTCTGCCTGGGCACTCACAGCCTGGAATAGTAGATGTGATTCCCCCTTAATAGCCAGAGACCATCCATCGCGTCGTGGAGAAAGAGTCAACCCAGGACCACTAACGTGGATGAAGCAAACTGCCTGGGTGTGGAGAAGACCCAGTGAGGAGGCAGGAAGACTAGCAAGACTTCTTGGAACAGGTGAGCAAAGACATCAGTTTCTTCCTGTGAGCCAAGCAGAATGCAGTGATTCAAATTTTACTCTTCTGGGCAAAGCCATTCGTCTGCTTTGACTGCCTGCTTCACACCAAAGCAGTACATAAACTGAAATAATTAGGGCCACCACGGCCACGGGCCTCATTAGGGATGACGATGTGAGGATGTCATGCTGAATCAACTCTTGGATTTCAAGAGAATATTCTATCATAGATTATCTACATTCCTTATCGAGTGCATTGTTTTTTTAAAAATCAGGATCAGTGGTGACTTAAAAATAAAAACATGATTTTTTTTACTCTCCCAGCGCCCTTTGAAATCAATAAGTCCATGAGTCTTTTCTTAGAACGTTTGCTTCAAAACACAAAATTATGACGTGAACACCTATTAGGGAAAAGATGGAATATTCCTCCGTATTTTTGGAATTTTATTGTCAAATCTCCAATGCATGGTGCGGACGTGTACACAATTTCTCACATTTCCGCTGTACTCTCTCTCTCTGTCTCTCTCCCTTCTATCCTCTCCCTATTTCACTCTTTTTCCTCCCTTTATTAAGTACAAGAACACTTACCTCAAACACTCTTTAGTCTAGAAATTAGGACAAACTAGAAATGATATTTTTTTCTTTTTCTTTTTTTTTTAAGGAAGATTAGCTCTGAGCTAGCATCCGTGCCCATATTGCTCTACTTTATATGTGGGATGATGCCACAGCCTGGCTTGATAAGCAGCGCGTAGATCCGTGCCTAGGATCCGAAGCAGAGCATGTGTACTTAACCACTACACCACCGGGTCGGCCCCCAGAAATAATTTTTAAAAATGGGTTAATTTATCCCAATGAAGAAAAAAAAATGTTAAATGCCTTTAAAACCTGTCAATGTTTCCATGAGACATTCTTTGCTTTGGTGAAGATTAAACAGTAAGCGTCGGGTTCCACTGACTGAGGAATAGTTTATATGAGCTCCAAAGAAGAGTTTCCTGAGTTTAGGAGTTTGGGGAATGTTACTGAGACATTCAGTCAATTACTGATTACCCTTGAGCAGATAAACCACTTCTCAGATTTATAGTAAAAAATTATGAAATGAAGTGAAAAAAGTTGCTAACAATCAGTAAAGGTAAACTACACATTAGAAATCACTTACTGTTTGGAGTTTTGCAAAAATCAATAGAAATCATCCCATTCGGAATGTCTCCCGTGACTGTTCCCGTGTACCTGTCTACTTGTAACTAACTAGCTGTCTGTCTGCAGGGGAGAGTGTGGGGGCTGTTCACCCACATAGCTGTTTTCCTGGTAAACACATGCTTTTTCTCAATGTAAATAAGTAACTAGAAGGTTCTTTGTCTGCCTGCTGTTGACTTTTAACAACAAACTATGTGGGAAAAGTAGAGGAACTTGCAAATTAAAACACAGTCTCTAACTCTGAAGACCTGAATATCTGAAACTAAGAGAACTTTACCTAAAGGATTTTAAATGTTTTAATTAAGTATTAGATGGATTCAGAGTTCCTCTTCTAATACATCTGAGTGACATCTAACCCAGAGCAAGGAACTGGAAGACCTGAACTGAAGGATATCAACATTCTAACCAATGAACTTGATGGTTCTTTCAGCTGAACCTGTGCTGGAGGTCCTGAGAAAACACCGTGATAATTGGTTTGACAAAGAAAGAAGGATGGCCTGTGGAGGGGTGGTGAGTTGGGTCTCTCCTGTTAGGTATGCTCCATCACCAGCCAAGGTCCAATCTCAGATGGGGTGAGGGTGCTGCCTTTATTCCTTCCAAAGCCACTGCAGATGTCAGGAAGCTAACACAGCACAGTGTCCTACTGAGCCAAGGCGTGACCTCAGGGTCTTCTTGACAATGTCCAGCAAACCCACCAATGAAGCAGAGCGGCTGGACCGATAGACACTCACCGCCATCACAGGAAGGATGCCACTGGACCACGCAAAAAGCAGAGCAGACAGTGGGCGCAGCCCACTGATACCTCGTAGGCTTTATTCCAGTCTTCAAAAATGAAGACCTCGGCTCAAAAAAATTCAAATAAACCCAGCAATGACGAGCTCTTTTAACATATCACTACATTTTTCTACATTACTTCAAATCATGATATTTTTGTAGTTGAAAATTTTCTAGATGTAAATGAGCCCATAAATGTTATATGCATTTTACCTACATATATATCATGCTGTACTACATTTTTGCTTTTATTTTACTTTTTTTAAAAAACGTGTAATTTTAGTTCAAGAAGACTTGGCTAGTGATGAAATTCCCTTAGCTAAATGTTGAAAGAAATGTTAATGCTTTGTTCTCCTCCCCTAATCTATGGTAGTCTAGGAGACATTCTACTTGAGGGTAGAGTGACCAATTCTTTATCATTTACGTGTGAACTTCCCAGCCATGTGAGTGTCTACTTTGGGCAAATAAATTAGCGGCACAAAATGGGAAGTGGAGAAGCTGACCTAAACTTTGTTTCCAAAATCACAGCCTGTGTGACACTGATTCCTCACAGGAGAGGGATGGGAAGGTGATGTATAATTAGAATACAGTTACTATTCCTTCGATTTGAGCTGAATTTCACATGGGAGCAAGAAAAAAGACTAGCCTTATCGCAGAGGACAGAATCCCAATGTCTTGTTCCTAACTCAGGATTGCACAATTTCTATTCGCAGTACCGTCACCCATTGCTTAACAACAGGGTATGTTCTGAGATCACATCGTTGGGCAATTTTGTCATTGTTTGGACATCACAGAGTGTACTTACACAAACCTGGATGGCAGAACCTACTACACACCTCGGCTGTGTGGTACTAATCTGATGGAAACACTATCGCATATGCGGTCCATCGTTGGCGGAAACGTCATCACGCAATGCATGTTCTCTGAGAGTTGGGCTGCCACTTTAGGTCTGGGAGTGAACCTTTCATCTACTCCACATTGGCTGGATGACTCTGGGCATCAGTTTCCTCCTCGAGAGGGTGGAGATAATACTAATACTACCTCACAGGTTTCGAGCAGACGAAAAGAAAGCCAAGAGCTTTCCTGTGTTTCCTTTGAGCACATCATAAGGGTTCGACAGTGTTCATTTTTGTAGTTAGAGTTACACCTGCTTGACATTAAATACTGTTGTCACTGAGAATACAAAAATAGCTCATAGTTAACCTTCATTAAAGAGCATATGCTTTTTGAGCACTTGCCCTCATAAATACCAAAGGGTCTTGATATGTTCAGTTTTCAAAAATATTTAAGAACGGTACATATGACAATCCAAAATGCAATCTGTAAACTATAGGACAATTATTTCTATTTGCATGTATTTCTCATAATACTTCTGTAAACGTTTAACTCCATTTTTATAATAAAAATATTATTTCTCACCTGAGGACTAAATACACCTTTGCAGATGCACATCTGGAATGCAAAATTGCTTGTAACCTTTGCCATAGTACTGCGTTAAAAACCCACCAGTGTGGTTCTCTCCAGTAGAAGCCTGCCAAGGAGATGCGCCCCTGGGGTGGGCTGGCCGGAACTCTCACCCATGCTGGGTAATCTAGGTGGGAGTGAGGAGGGGAGCCACCAAATTGATGCTCTTCCACAGCCATCCACAGCTTGCCCACGTTACTTAAACATAACTTATAGTGGGGCCGGCCCGGTGGCGCAGCGGTTAAGTTCGCACGTTCCGCTTCTCGGCGGTCCGGGGTTCGCTGGTTCGGATCCCGGGTGCGGACATGGCACTGCTTGGCAGCCATGCTGTGGTAGGCGTCCCACGTATAAACTAGAGGAAGATGGGCACGGATGTTAGCTCAGAGCCAGGCTTCCTCAGCAAAAAGAGGAGGACTGGCAGTAGTTAGCTGAGGGCTAATCTTCCTCAAAAAAAAAATAAATAAATAAAAATAACTTATAAAATCCCGTTTAATTGTTTTAACTGGCACCAACCAGACATTATTATTGTCTAGTAAATCCTGCAAACTGATGGGGAGAAGGGGAGTGGGAACCTCACGCGTCACCCAAAGGGCTTTAGAGCCCCGCGTTTCTATGAGTCTTAAATGCTCTTTCGAGGAAGGCTAAAAACCTATTGCTCCCCCAGAGGAGTTTTTCTGAAGTCAAATAAATATAAGAACTTTTCCATCCTAATAAAAGAAAATGACCCGGGAAGGCTTTTTTTCTTTTTTTAAACAACTAGGTGATACATTAGACAGACTTCCTGTGTAATTAGCAAAACCCTTTCGGCTACATGCAGCTTGGTAATTAGTTAGAAAGGAAGATACACAAAGACATCCTTCCCACAATAGCATTTTGTCCTTATTTTAGTATAATATACAACTGCTAATGTGAAAATGGCAAGCAGCAACTCAGGAATCGTGTGCAAATGAATGAAAAACGTGAAGCTTTGTTTTAAAAGGACTTTGAGAAAAACAAAGATCATAGCTTTTAATGCTCACAATGAGCACTGATGTATTCCCCTGGGGATTTATTAATCAAGCAGCATTTGTAAAAGGACATTCTTATTTTAGAATCCCATTACATCCCTCTAAATCTCCTTCCATATTTTTTTCCAGAAGTCACTTTTCACTACTGTCTGCAGCATCCCGTTGATGAAGTTGGGCAATCCGTCAACACTTTGAGACTAAACTACAGGATGAAAAGTGTCCTTCGTAATTTTGGTGCTTGGCTAGATCATAGCCAATTATATTACTTACCACTTGTAAAGGAAATCTATCAAAACCCGTTGAGACATTTATAATAACATTTTAACTCCCGTTCATTGAAAATGCATTGAAGAGTATTCTATAAACGCTGTATTTAGAAGGAAGCTATCATTTGGAAGAGGAGCCGAACGTCTGAACCTGCTGTTTTAAAATTGCTTTCCAAATTCGAGGAAACATTTTACAAAGGAAGCTCATAATGGAGTCTGAGCTGGGCCCAGGAGACGGGAAAGCCGTGTCCCATGTTGTGTCAGCTATTGACCCTCGGCAGCTTGACGAAACGGAAGGCAGATTGCAGTGGTCCTCCATGTGTTTAAGTATCAAGCTGATCCACAGCTTTCCCAAGAACCAGAAATCATTTATTGTCAGTGCTGTCCAGAATACATCCTGACGGTTCAGGGGGAGTTTCACCGCCATTTATTTTCAAATCAATACTCAATTACGAAGAGGAAGATTCACTCCCTTGCCCATTTTCAAGATGAAATTATGGACTGGAGCAATAACACTTAGTCAAGGAGAACCTCCGTCCATTAACTCATGATGTTACCGAAAACCAGCCAGATACTTTATTAAACTTCACTCCCTCTCGCTCTCTTTTTGGCTTTTAATTAATCATTGTGAAAAAGGCCTTTCACATTGTGACTGATGACCAGAGAAAACAATTTTCTCCTAACTGCCTTTTAATTTCAACTCCGGGAGAGCGCATTGACCACATCTCACAACAACCCATCAATGCTCGTTTTTAATGTGTTTTCTCCTTTGTTATTGAGAAGAATGGAGTGACGATGGAGCTCTGTGCTGCTCTTCATAACTCAGGGAATTGATTCAGTAAATGCTGCACATTTGCTCCAGGATAAAAAGGGCTGTCGATGAAGATCCTAGGTACCGTATAAATTACTCCATTAACGAGAAATAAAGCTATTTATGGTTTTCAGAGTAAAATGCAGCCGATACTAAAAAAAGAATAGAACAGTGGGGTCACATCCATCTCTCTTTAGATATGCCACTCTCACCTCTGCTCTTGCAATTATGTGAATAATAATTAAAACCATGAAAAACTCGGAGACGGAATGACTGTGAAAGCTAGTCTTTGCAGTAGTAAATCTGAAGAGCTGGAGGGCAAGTGTATAGTTAAACTTTTTAGGATTTGTATGCTAAATAGTTTTCGCTTCATTGTAGGTTAGTGGATAAATACATGCTCATCAAAATCTTCCAAATGTATTTATTTAATAGAAACATTTGAACTCAAGTGTTAGCAAGCACTTCAAAAAAAATACAATAGAACAGAAAGAAATTAAAACTCTGTTGTTTCAAAGAATTGGGTTTTTCTATTAGTCAAAATTCAGTACAACAAATAATGGCATAAAACTAATTCATGGAGATTTATTTATTTGACAGCATTTGATTAAAACTTCAAAATACACAGCAGAAGTGTGTGTTTAGAAAGTCACTCAAGAGAACAGAGTTTCATGTTTGACAACCGCAGTCACTGCCTATTTCAGTCAAGGCTATTTTCTAAGAGCTGCAAGGGGTGAGGCTGGAGAACATTCTCCTGGCTTTGTAAAATTGTTACTTGGATCAGATAGGAATTGATCAAAATCATTATTTTCCATATAGTTCCATCATTAGGTAGTATGAAAGATATTTGCTTATTTGGAATTCATACACTTCCTGCTCTGAAAAAAATTCTATACCTGACAACACAATATCATATACAGAGAAATAATTGCAATTAAAATTTAAGAAAAACCAGACAAAGAAAACAAAAGCTAATTGTACCTGGAATCTATAATAAAATTGTTTCTGCAGAGTATTAATTGACATCAGCTTCCCAGCAATCGAGAGAAAAAGGAAAACATAATTTGTTATGTAGTTTTCATTAAAAAGAAACACATATTCTCTGAAGAAACACTTTTTTTTTCAGACCCTCCATTCCCAATCAAATCTCCCTCATTTGGTTTGGGGTTCCTGGGCGGTGTCTCACACGCACACATTCCAGAAAGTCTCCAGACTGGCTGTGTGGACTGGGGCCTCCACTGCGCTCCAGGCCTCCTGAAGGCAGACACCGTGACACGGCCGTCCGCGTGCTGTCCACAAAGCTCTAAGCAGCCAGTAAAGCCACCGGGGTTGACAAGATGTCCTGACACCATAACTGGAGGCTGGGTGAAGCTGCTCAGCCCTAACACGTCCTCACGCCATGGACCATGAAACACATCCACACCACAAAACATCAAGTCCAAGGAAATGCTGAGTTTTGACCCCAAGCTCATGCAGATTTTTCCTTCCAGTTTTTGGGAGTAGCTGCTCTTTATCCAGTGCTCAGTGATGAGGCCTGGGGTCAGCATGGAGGATAATTTCAGTGGCAGACAACTTGCTCTAACCATAGACCTCTCTCCTGACTATGGAGGCCTTGTGAATAGAGCACAGGGGTTTGATAATTTGCTTCCCTTAGAAAGTTCCTTTTTTAGAAAGCTCATCATGCAATAGACTGATGAGAGCCCCGAGCCTCTAGACGTATCCGAACCCCGGGGGCGAGCACCCCTCACACTTGAGCTCGGATGCTTGAAGCTAGAATACTGGCAATGCTGCAATGGCGAAGGAAATGGTTCCAGATGATCACTACATCGTCTGCGTGTAAGTGGTAGAGGTGGGAGAAGCATAGCATTTTAAGCAACACCTTCTAGTAGTCACCAGCCTTTTATTTATAAATAAATATGATTTATCTAATAATCATTGATTGTGGAATAATCAATATAATCAATAATCAATATAATCATATAATCAATATAAATAAATGATTTATTTATAAATCACAAAACAAGGCCCAGGAAGATTAGATGGTCTCACCAAGATCTCTTAAGTAATCAAGGGCCACACAAGGTTAGGAATAGAAACGTTTCCTCTGGAGTCAGAGACTCAGCAGCCCTGGGTGTGTCCCTGGGAGCTGTGAGGCTGCGCTGAAGCCAGCCTGAGCACCAGGAGAGCAAGCCGAACTGTGAGAGCACAAAGGGCTTTGAGGCAGTTTGCTCTGAATGAGAGAAGAGAGCCACGATGGGACAGCACCGTGCTGAGCCATATTGGAACCAAGGCCAAGGGATAAATCAGGAATACTGTTCTTTATTTAAAATTTTGATATTTTATTTGTCATAGGATTTTTTGCATTACTTTTTTATTTCTAAATATGACATTAAAATATCATTTTGCCTGGATGACTGAGGTTTTTGGCATCCCTTGCATTTTGCACCTGAGGTGTCTGCCCCTTGGTTGGAGCTGGAAGGTGGAAGGGGATGAGCCCCTGAGGGAGAGATTGGTTTGTAAATGCGTTTGTTTTGCATTTAAGGAGGGGCTCCTTGGAAGACAATAGGAATGCTCCAGGCGAGAGGGAGCAGTTAAACATAGCAATAAGGAGAAGAAATAATCAATAGGGCAAGTTTCTTCAGCGGGAGAGGAAAATGAGATTCAAAGCAAAGAGAGCAGATCAGAAGAGAAGACCAGACAGTGGCATGGGGGCAAGTGTAGGCCCTTTGCAGGTGGTTTGCATGCATTTTTTCTATAAAATAGGAAGTGAGATTATCTGTTAAGAGTTAGCAGATGGGAACTTGGAAAAGGGTTTGGGAGTGAAGTGGTTTGAGATATGCTACTTTGTGTGGGAGAGTGAGCAAACGGCCCTAGAAAAACACTGGTCTCTTCCACATGTGTGGACATGGAAAATAACCACTACTTCTGCCGAAGCAGGACACTGAGGTCAGAATGGTTAAGCAGTTGTTAAGGTCTGACTGTTTGTGTCCCTCAAAATCCATATGCTGAAACCTAACCCCCAGGGTGGCATTGTGAGGAGTGGGGGCCTTTGGGAGGTGACAGGTCATGAGGGTGGAACACCCATGATGGGATTAGTGCCATTATAAAAGAGACCCAGAGGGGCCCCAGGGCAGAGTGGTTAAAGTTCTGTGCACTCCACTTTGGCAGCCTGGGTTCGGGGGTTTGGATCCTGGGCACAGACCTTCTCTACTCGTCAGCCATGCTGTGGAGGCATCTCACATACAAAATAGAGGAAGATTGGCACAGATGTTAGGTCAAGGCCAATCTTCCTCAGCAAAAAAAAAAAAAAAAAAAAAAAACCCCAGGGAGCTCCTTTGCCCCCTCTAGCATGTGAGGACACACCAAGAAGACACCATCTATGAACCAGGAAGTAGGCTCTCAGCAGACACAGAATCTGCCAGCACCTTGATCTTGGACTTCAAGACTCCAGAACTGTGGGAAATAAATGTCTGTTATTTATAAACCACGCAGTCTATGGGATTCTCTTATAGCAGCCCGAGCTGACTAAGACAGGAGTAAATATCTTCTCTGGTTTAATATTATAATAAATTTATTGAAAAACGAACAATAGTTCGGGCAGGAACCGGAGCCCCTAACCATTAGGCAGCCAGCCCCAGAGACTCCTTGGATGAACAGCACATGTGTCCAGCCTCCTCACACTGCAGGCTCCACTCAGGAGTTGAACATATTTAAAGTGCCAGCTTTCCTACTATTATTGCCACCGCTGATTACAAGTTTTCTAAGTATAGAAATGCCCAGCGTGCCCAGTAACGATTCAATTGTCCCAGCTTCACCATTTGCCTACACACTCTCTTTTTTATCGACAGTTTTTGAAAGTATTTTTTCACTTTAGTTCTTAACTTTGACCAGTGAGTGTATATCTTAACTTTTACTTTTTTTTAAGCGTATGCTGGCACATGCCACTGCCATCCACCCTCCGTGGCTCCTTTTTGGAGGCCGAGGTTGGAGATGCTGCTAGAATTGAGAATAGAGCGGAGTGAATCTCTGATTGATACATTTGGACCATCAATAGTGGTTCAAGGTTTGGAGTTCTAATTTTTTATTTGATCATTCTGCAAACAAATATATGGGAAACAAGAGAGAGAATAGAAAAATTCATTAGACAATTGGGCAACAATCAAGTGTTACTATTGAGTTGGAAAATTTGTCTTTGGGATTTAACCCCATTGGGCACGCTGCTGCTGAGAACTAGTCCATTGTATGAATATTTCACAGGATATTCAGCAATTTCCCTGTTTATGAACACCAAGAGTGTACTAGTCAGGATTCTCTAGAGAAACAGAACCATTAGGATATAAATATATGTATCTCTCCTTCTCTCTACATATACAGATTTTCTCTCTCTCTCTTACTCACGTTATCACGTCTGAAAAAGGGATACATCTGATAATTGCTGTGATCCGGAGTCATAACACACCTGCCATTAACTGTGCATGTCCATCAAAACACACAGACTGGGCACCAATGGTTTAGAAGAAAATTCTGGTACAGTAATGGAGCACACATGAAACGCTGTATCATCGATGCAGTTAACGGCACAAAGAAAACTGCCAGCGCCACTGGGAAATACGTGGACCTAACATCTCCATGAAAAGTGTGTTCAGAAACTCAGGAGCACGGGGGAACCTTTAACAACAACAATCCAGTTCATTTATACTGCTTTGTGTATGAAAAAGGGAGATGTGTGATAAAGATATTTTTCTAAATAAATGTTAAATGATTTGTCTGGTCAGTTAAATTAGATATTCTAGGTGATAGTTTAATTAGCAACATCTGTTTCTAGTGTGACATAAAGTGATGGTGTAGCTTTCAATCAAGGGCATCGTGGAATCAGTGAAATATGGATACTTGAAAACCATTGTCCAGTCAACAGTTTCTAGGGTCATTATTTCACAGTATATAAATAAAACACCTGAAGCAACGCTGTAGCAGAAGTTCAGAGAACATAAATTAGAACCTTGTGTTGAATCATTACTTCTAAGATTTATTTATATTTGGGCAAAGAGCCCCACATACTCATGTCATAGCTCCCGCTCGTACAAAAAAAGAAAATCTTTCCCCAAGATGTAACTATAAAATACCACACACTCATACAGTGTTTCAGAGGATTTAAAAAAAAAAAAAAACCTTTAAAAATATTTGACAGGATAATGGAAGAAGATACTGGGTTTTGAAATAGATATCACATAATTCTTTACCCTATTATTTCAATTGTATGGTGTCCCAGGATGTCAAAAAAAATCATAGAAAAAATGATGCAAGACTCAAACTCTCCGAATCTAAAATGTAGGTGTTCGTATCAAAAGAACTATCTTTATTCAGTCAGATCATAGGAAGGAAAAATGACCTCCAGCTCCAAAACACGAGGTGTGAAATGCTGGTTAATGCTCTGTAAGTGACAAGACACTCTCTGAAAGGTACACGGTTTGAATGTGTTAGAAAAGAATGTTCCATTAAATATTTATTACTAAATGTGATGCTGACAAATTAATTTTCTCTCATTCACTGGGAAATTGTACGGCAATCAAGCACTTTTGTTTCTTAATAACCACTGCCTCACCAATCTCTAATTGTGTATAGACCTGCTGGAAAATACTCAACTGAATTATAAAACACCTTCTTTAGGACTCTAGTTTTTTCTCTTCATTTCTGATATTTAAAATCATACCATGACAAAATAGAATGCTCTGGAGAGAGTGTTTTTATTTTTAAGTATATTAATGCTGCTTTACTCACTTGGTGAATGAAAGTGAAGTATTAATTTCTAACTGAAGAAGCCTGAGCATTAAGACACTGGATAATTGAAAGTTCGGGAAGATGAAGGGTGCAGAGACAAACGGAGGAGTTTTGAAAACCTTGGGCAAAGATCTCTTCATGGAGATTTGGGGAATTAATCCTGGGAATGATCTTGGAAATTAGCTGTTGGAACTGAAAGATAAGATTCTTCTCCCTTTAGGAAGGAGATACGGGGTCTTATTACTGTTCAGACAGTTCAGCGGAAACAAGGGGGAAGTGCCCTGTAGAGTAGAGAAAGCCTTTGAATGCTTTCCCCTGAAAAGAAGCCTGGCCGCATCAGAACCACCTGCCCATCCTCACTGGCATTGAGGGCAGCCACAGCCCTACTTGGAGGATAACTCGGAATTCACCGACAGGACGCCTGTGGATGTTCCCTGGAAGGCAGCCTGGAGAAACTCATCAGTCTTCTGATTTCCAGTAGTAAATTGCTGTTTGTAAGGCTATCTCTTTGTGAAGAAAGAAACATGAAAGGAAAACAAAAATCTCTGAAGTTCCTAAAATTGTTTTAAAAATTTAAAGCAAAAAAGGAAATCTTAAATGACTAGAGTTAGCATTCCTAGTATGGATTTAGTGTGTCTGTCTGTCTGTCTGTATCCATTGTCCATCCATCATCCATTGATCCATCCATCTGATGAGGATTTTTAGGCTGCTTAATTTTAAAATGGCTTATGATGAGGATTTTTAGGCTGGTTAGTTTTAAAACTACAGATGAGATTCAGGCTCCAAGGAGTGGAATTTGTTTGCCCCTTTGTTGGGAAACATTTACATTTCTAAGGGAAACCTCTATCTGTGAAGATGCCTCCCTCTCTGTGCCAGGAAGAAGGGGGGATGGTCTTATCTCTAGAAGCTCTTAATCAATGCCAGAGGCAAGAACTTAAGTTGGTTACTGTCTGGCAACCTCCTGTAACTGACACCCACCCCCCCACACACAAATCCTCCTTTGTCTTTAGCTGAGGATAAAATTCAAGCGGTGACTTCTGCCATTTACTCAATCCGGTTTGATTCTTATCTAAAAGTTGTGGGACCGCCAAATGGCCAGACCATACGGGCACTGATACCATTTTAACTTTTTTACATATTCTTTGTCTTGTAAAGAGATGACTCACATACCTATGCCTTAAATTTAGTCCTAACCCTCAACTCGGGGCAGCAGCAGGAGCTCTGACTGCCCGTGGGTCCTGTCCCCATGCCAGCGGGGGCAGCAGCAGCGGCTCTGCCTGCCCATGGGCTCTGTCCCCATGCCAGCGGGGGCAGCAGAAGCGGCGGCAGCAGAAGCTCTGACTGCCCATGGGTCCTGTCCCCATGCTATTCTATACTATTCTCTAAATAAAAGAGCACTACTGCCAGATCTTGAGAGTCTAAGAAATCTTTCTTTCGACTCCTCGGCTCACCGATCCCGCATCACATCCACCTGTCTGTCTGTGTATCTCTTTATTCACCTTATCATCCACTGATCCATCTTTCAAATTCTCCTTTAAAATGATGTTAACCATACTCCTCCCTCATTAATTAATAACTTAAATACTACAACTTTTGAAATGTGCTCATTTTATAGTTGCATGAGAGCAGTGAGCTAACCTTTTTGAAAATGCTTCTTCATCAGGAGAGAATGCATCTGGTCTGTGCCCCCTCCGTCCTCATTGGCGTCCATTGAGGTGCAAGCAGCTCTTCCCCACAGCCTCTTTGTCGTGGGTCCATGGACCTGGACCTTCCTGTCACAGTCGCGCGGGCTCTGCTTGGCCATTCTCCCCAGAGGACGTTGGGATGAAAGGGCTTCTGTGGAACTGCACCTATTACATTCTTCCAGGTGCTCTGGGCATCCATCCTCGACTTCTCAGGGGCCATGATGGAATCCAGGCTTTTCTAACACAACTGCTGTCCCGTGGACTACACCTCAGAAATGAGACATGGGGCTCCCCTGCGTGCTGACCTTGAAATTGTCAGGCATTTCTATCACCACCCTCTGCCCCATGGCTTCACCCTCAGGTGTTGACACGCCTTCCCAGACCCCAGGCAGCATCTGAGTTCTGTTACACCCTAGTGCCTCCCTTCTGCCTGATGATCAAACTCATCACACTTTGGGAGGTGGGGGTGGGGTACAACCCTTCCCTCTTCTCAGATTCTCCTCAGCTCACTGGAGTGCGGTGTATATTCCACGCTCTTAATTCTCTGGTTTTATTACTGGGATTCTTAGTTTAAGCTATTTTTAATTAGAAGATAAAAAACAATTCCTTCTCGACAGAGTCTGGCTCTTAGAAATCAAAAGTGCTTTGACTTTCAAACGATTGTGCAGCTTTAGTTTTTAAACTGTCTAATTAGGAGCTCAAAAATCAAGAGGTTCACGTTGCTTAGGCTCCTCTGTGTTCTCTGTCCTGAGGCGGTAAAGCTTAGCTTCATAACGTGGAATGACCAGAGGAGAGGATGCGCGATTTAAAATACGAGGAGAAGTAAACATAGGTCGGGCATTTTTTCTGAGATACGACTCCACGAAACGTGTTAGGCAGAAACGCCTGTCCTGCCCTTCTGTTCTGCACCCACCATCCCACTTGTATGCACTGAAGAGGGGGAGACGCTCCTTCTGTGAAGTGACAAGTGTGCCCTTCATCCTGGCCCCTTTCCTCCATCCCTCAGAACTTTAATTTCAGCGGTTTCTTCTCTTCCCACACCATCCTTCTGCACTGAGTCATTTCTATTAGCATATACATGCTTCAAAATGTGTTTTTAAAACACAAAACACACAAATTCTTGCTGTCTCCCCCTGAATGGCAGAGACATATACGCAACTGCCTCTTAGATATTTCCATTTAGTGTCTTAATACCTGCTCACGCAGAATGGGTGTAAACCTGAGTCTCTGATTCTTCACCAGAAACCAAGCCTCCCCTTCATGTCCTCCACTCAGAGAATGGCAGCTCCGTCTTCCTAGGAGGATAGGCTAAGAGCCTTCACATGTTTTTAACTCATATATTTTAGATACATTTGCCCTTTATTATATGCTATCATATTTGTCAATGTTTAACTTACTCCTAAATCTACATTTTCTACAAATTAACTCTTCAGATTCCATTGCAGTTGAAGTAGCTTTCAGTGTATCTGCAATTTTGTGCATTCAATTCACCACATAACTTTTATATTAAGACACACAAAAAAATTAACTCATGAAAAATCTCATTGTAAGGTCACATCACCCACCCAGGACAACAATGTTCAGATTTAAAACAATTGGAAGGGATTTATCCTGATGGCTGACAATGCAGTTTCAAGAGAACACGTTAAGGAGCATGACAGCAGCTGTGAAATCTTGGAATTTCTCCCTCTCCTCTATGACACCTTGATAAGGCAATTATAGCATAATTACCTTAACAAGTGGCATTACAGGAAATTATTGTCATTCTCCTGTTAAAATAACACATAATCATCGGCAAGTGAGTTCTAGAATCCCCAATCAACATCTCATTACCTGCAGTTGGCTCTGAAATGAACACAATTGGTGGGCAATAACTGACAAGGTATTTGAGGGGGAAAATGCGAAAGGGGACAGTCTGGAAAATCAACAGGAATACAAGCAAGTTAACCCCCAATGATCAAATTTGCAGTTAAACAGCAACATTTACTGGTTGTTCAAAAACCTGGCAAACTGGGCATCTTCTTTGTTTTCCGTAAATATGTTGGCTTCCCTGTCCTGTCATCTTGATGTCTTTCAAGACAGTTGCACTCTTCCATGATGCAGCAAATTGTGACACCGTGTTCTATAAATGACACCATTCCTGATTGCATTTCACTTCAATAAAAACATTTATTTAAACCATTCGCTTCTTGATACAATAATTTGCTTCCAAATGCAGCTCTATTTTCACAACTGTATACACTACTCAAAAATAAATCTTCATAAACCATCCTGTGTCCCTTAAAGCCTAAATGTTTATCGAGGATCTTAAAGAAACGTGATTGACAAAAAGACGAAAAGACATCATTGGAAGATTTAACCTTTCTTTAGTGTCCATGAAAACTTGAGTACTTATGGAGATGGCCACATCAAGCAAGAGATGCTCACTGTGCTCCCAGAGGGAGGAACAGCATCCCGGGTCCCCAAGGCTCCCGAGGGGAGTCACCTGTGTAAAGCAAAGATTTTTCCAATATTTGTCAGAGCCATTGCCAATATCTTAGGGTTTTTCACATTTTCCTGGCCACCCTCTCATCTGTCTCCCCAAATGGCTTTGGCTACGTGCTTGCCAATAATAAGGAGTAAATTACAAAAGCAAGCAACACAGGACAGAACTAAGTCATTGCAGGTCCAGGAGAAACTGAGGCTCACCTTTCCACAAGCATGCCACAGTCTAGACCTGAAGCCTGTCTGAGGTCCACTTTTCCAAAGAATGTGAACGAAATAAATATTTGAACTTATTATTTCATATGTTGAGAAAAAGGAATAAATGATACATAAATACAGGGAAAAAGTAGAAATAATCTTTCAACCATAAGTAGTTCCCTTCATTCTGTATGCGTTTCTTCCAGATCAGCTGATACAATAAAAAAACACAGCAAGAAAAATAGCTTATGACATCACGTTTTAAATAAGCCCTTCTTCTTTTATTTTTCTACAGAAATCTCAGAGTGACCCCACTAGTTTAAATTAATAAAGCTTCTGAGAGGTTGAGTGGCTATTCCACAGAGACCATTTGGGGCCCCCACGGTGAAGAAGAAAGGTTGCATTTATGTAATTTATTATCATAAATAGTAAGAGCAAAGAATGATGACAGAATGCTTAACTTGGTGAACTGCCATAACAGTTTCCAAAGAATCACACAATGGAGAAAATAGCAAAGTCTAATCTGGAGATCTTGACTAGAGAGACAGTGGTGTGCCATGTCTCATTCCTTCTAGTAATTCCAGAATGCAATTATGCTCATGCTGCTTTAGAACTTAAGAGTTGGAAACATTTAAGTGAAGTTTTAACAAACAGAAAAGGGGTAAAAATGTATTTCCTCAGTCTAAGTCCCATTTACAGAGAAATAATTGCGAAACTCAGAAGGTCCAGATTGGAGTGACCCAATTTATTTGTCTTTGAGATGAGAAGAGCATCAAGTCATTTTGAAGCACTAAGGAAACCTTGCTGTCATTTTGTTACCATCCAGGACACTTTAAATTGTGTGGCCTTTTGCTGTCTCCAAACAGGTGGACCAGTTCCACATGGGTGCTCGGTCAGGAAATTCACACGCCAAAAAAAACAATTAATTAAGTCAAACGGTTTACTCTCTAGAACAGCCCCATCAAATTGCCTATAGAAATACGATTATGCCATCACAGAAGTAAAATTCAGTTGACCAGAATCAGCACAAGTGCTATCCTGTGGAAGAAACCAATTATTCCTTCTGAACCTTATGTCTAACAAATAGCCCTTGGGGAGTATACTTATTTTCCTTCCATGAACTTGCACCAAAAAAGTTAACACGAACAGAAATTTGACGTTCGTCAATAGTCACGAGTACTGTCTCTTGGTAAACTTGAAAAGTGGTCTCAGCGGAAAGCATCGCCCTTTGCTTGTGACTGTGCTTTCCACTGTCTGATTTCACTGTCTTTATTTTATTATCATAGCATCACTCTGTGCATTTCAGCGTCTCTCTCTCTTCTTTATTTACTCAGCCAACAAATATCTGTTAAGTTCTTACCATAAGAGATGCCTTCTTAGCAGTAGATGCTGACGAGGACTAGAAGCGCTCATTTGGGAGAAACCCAACAGGACAGGAGCCCAAATAAGCACAATGAAGGGCATTGAGTGAAAAGTGCAAAACAAGTTTGAAAATGATAGTAAAACAATAATTTCATATTTTTAGTTTCCAAGCAAATCCTATCATTTACATGTACTTTCTTTCTTACTCTTTTCTTTGTGGCTGTACTCATTCCCTCTTATTCACTGACTTTTAGAGGAAATGGAAAAGAGGAGAAGAATTTAAGAGACCTGTAAATTAGAGTAGATAAAGCTTGGAGAATGTCTGGATTTGGGTAAGTCTCAGCTTAGAAAATAGGTGAAGAATGGTTTTGTTAAAAAGCATGGGAAAAGACAAGGACGGGAGCAGTTTTTATGGAAAAGAGAATTTCATTATGGGAGCTGTTTAATATAAAGGACTTGCGAACCCTCATGAAAAGATGCCGAGTCAGGTGTCTATGTGTCTGGAGCTCCGTGGAGAGCCTGGCTGAAGATGCTAATTTGAAAATGATAGTCATGTGAATAGTAACTGAAGTCATTGGAGTGTAGAGGCTTTCTGGGAAGAACAGGAAAAATGGGAAGAGAAGGGGATCAGGACTATATTTATCTACAATATCCACAGAGTAAGAAGAGGGAGAGGATTCAGCAAATGCCACACGTGGGTCAACACGAACTAGCATGGAAAAGCGTGCCAGATTTGGTCCCCAGAAGGCTATTCGTGGCCTTGAAAATAGAAATGTGGGGTGAGGTGAGGGTTAGGGAGCAGGAGGCAGTGGGAGCCAAGGCAGGAAAAGGCAGGGAAATAGATGAGAATGTTGACTCTTCGGGGCAACAAGCTTTAAAAACACATTTGCCCTGATTGAAAAGTATCTGTGCTCATTACCTAATAATAATAGGATGAGCAGAGAAAGGAAAAAGAAAACAAGAGTGAACATGAGTGTATTTCTTGGCATCTAATTGAAACTCAGTATTTGGGGAATAAATTTCTATTCTGTTTTACACAGAGGATCACAATGTACTAACTTTTTTGGAGCCCTCCTTACTAATTTGTGGATATCATACGATGCTTTTTCCACATTTCTAAACATGTATTTGTTTTCTAATTTTTCCTTTTTAGTGGCCTCAGGCTTTTATGGAATGAGACAGGGTGGAGGAAAAACTCACCTAGTTATCTACTTTATACATTAGATTATGTATTACAATAAGTTTGGACAAAGAGTTTTGAAGCTGAAAGAAAATTTTAGAACAATTATTCAGCAGTGTATTAATAGCTAACATTATATCCTATTATATGTGTGTTATTTGATAAATTCACTTTTTCAACATTTTGGGTTTTCTGTCTAATTATACATTTTATTTTGTCAATGAAACTTCACATCGCATGCTCATGAATGCAATCTTGAATATGCTGCAGGATTTGGCTACCTGTTATTTTATTTAGTGATTTCCCACGTATCTATGTGATTGAAATTATGCCGTATTTTTCTTTTTAATATTTTGAGACATTCTGATATGAAGATTAAAGTCCATAGAATAAATTGGAAATTATCCCCATTTTCTCAACGATCTGTGGCAGGCTGTATCATTTGGAAATTGTCATTTCTTCGGAAGATTAAAGGAAACGACCTGGTGCTCCCTGAAAAAGGCTTCAAGTACGGAGTTACTCTTGGGAGCAATCTTTGACATTTCTTTTCAATGTTTTCACGGATTATTTTATTTTTCTTTCAGGTTTTTTACTTTTCTGAAATAAGTTCACTATTCATATGTTTTCTAGAAAGAACATACATTTTACAGAAATTATGTTTACCAGCAGAGAGTTGGACGGTGTATTCTTAGAAATGTCCTCTTTGGGTTTTCCCTTTCTGTCCAGTTTAGGAAGAAATTTACGCACAGCATGAGGAACTTTAACTCAGCTCTTTAGTGCATTTCATTTTTTGTAGAGAGGTGGGAGCTTACAAGGCTCAAGAGGGTAGATTCAAAAACCAGGCTTCCTGGATCCCAGTGCAGGCTGAATCTCTTCTGTCGGGTTCCTTAAGCTCCCTCATGCCTCAGTTTCCTCGTGTGTAAAATAGGGATAATAGCAGCAGCTGGATCGTAGAACGCGGCACAGATGAAATTTGCTAATGCGTGCATAGAGCTCCCGACAGCACCCGATAGGTATTAAGCTTCTGTAAACCGTGAGTTATCATTACCTTCCAAATGGCGTTGACCAACTTGATGATATGCTTTCTTTGTCAACCTTGGGCATGAACATCTCACACACTTGTTTGTAATAAGTAACGTAGCTTGTATTGTTGGAGAAAAGGATTGTTTTCCTTTTGCAGTCTGAGGAAGATGTTGATGGTCCTGTGAATCCAGATGTCCAAATCACAGTAACTCCTGGAAGGAATGTGTAAACACCCGGCCCATCACTATGGATTAATCAGGAATCAATTAAATTCGTTTTCTGAAAAGACCTGTAAAGTCCCATAAATGCTTCCAGAGTGAGCAGTTGGGAAATTATATTTTATAATGAAGCCACGCTGAGCAGCACCTTCCAGGATGTGTCTGACATTAAACAACCAGAGAAAACGCGTGACCTCAAGTCAGACTCTGAGGCTGACAGAACGGCTCTTTGTTTTGTGACTTGGCTTATTAATATAAAATACTTAATTTGTATAAGTTTGAATAATGAAGACTTTAGGGGTTCATTTTTCATTCTTTAACACATGCAGCAGCACCGTCCCACCCCGACGTGCCCAACCAGAGGCATCCAGGCCTGGGGTTAGACCTCCAGACGGAATGACGCCCTCAGAGTCTCTCTATGTTGGCCAACTCCTGACCAGGGGAGATGGGGCGTGTCTGTTCCCCAATTTGGGGAGGAGAAGTGGGCACGCCTGGCCCTACCTGTCCTCTCCCTTCTCCTCAGAGCCTGCTGCCTTACAGGACATGTGTTCTGCTCCACTTTACTACATTAAAGGCACAGCCTGCCAGGAGTCCTACAGATTTCCAGCTCTACCTGTGACTGGGTGAACACACCTGCCTCATTCTCAAGTGCAAGAGCAAACTCACAGAGCGCACGGGCTGCGGACACCTGGTCCATACCTGCATCAACCCACAATGGGAGTGACAGGCTGTTCTCCTCCTGTCTCTCCTCACTCTCTTTCCGTTGGGTCTAAATTGAGGCAAAGAAAGGGGTGCTTTTTGTTGGAGCCCCTCAGACCTTCACAACAGGCATGAAACCTGTATTCAAAATATCATTTTCAAACTTAATTTCAGCCATAGGGAAGTTTTATGTGGAGGCCCTGACTCCTTTGTTAAAACGAAACCCCATCGCCTGTGAGAAAAAGTGAGCGAGCAAACCCTTTCAGGTATTCCTGGTCATTTTTATCTTCCTTTTGACATTTTCACATTTTGAATCCTTCTTCATGAAGTTTATACAAAATCCCTCTTATTCTGTTCCCTTTGTTTTCTATGAAACAAGCTCTCCTATTAGAAACAAAACAAAGCAAAATTAACAAACGGAAATTCATACAAAACAAATACAAATAATGGGATTGCCGTGACTGCATACATTGGGTCCTACAAAAACTAAGCTTCGGTCCCAAGGAGGGATACCAGTTTCTGGGCACACCGCGGGCCTTCTTTTCCTTCCACACCACCACCTGCACCCACATGGGGCCATTCTACTGCTCACTGTCGGAGACCGTCTCCAGGATGTGTGAGAACTTCTTCTTTATGGGAAAAATGCTCGTACATACTTTGACTTCTCTTTCTTGTTTGAGAGATGCTCTCTAATAGAACCACATCCAAGGAATAGTGATAAAGACGAAGCATCTACCCTTTGAAAAAATTTATACAGTCACTGAAAAATAGGGACAGTTCTCTTCTTCTGCACAAAACGGCCAACTTCTGGAAGGAGATGTTCACACAGCTGGAGAAACAGCCGCCCCCTCCAACACCACCATCCGGGCGGACACTCACGCACTAGCTTCCCCAGTCTCCACACGTGGATGTCTGGGTCTGCTGCAGACAGCTATTGGGGATTTCCTTTCAGATGTAATGTTCTTAACGCTTACTGGCATCAACAATGTCCTTCCTAGTCATTAATTCTTAGCGGTTTTTATGGAAGGAAAAACCCATGAAATCCTCTTCTGAAAGTCTTGAAGACTAATGATTAACTGAGGGAGCATATTTAAAAAATCATACAGTTCCCTAAAGTTTTGGAAACAACGTTCCTGGTGATTTTATTAAATTATTATTTGGAAGAGAACAAGACATTGTAAATATAGACAAGATTTGAGAGGGGACAAGGGGGTTACAATGAACTCTGTTATGCTCCCGTGGAGATCTGTGTGGTCAAGTTTCCTCCAACCCCACACGCCAGCCCTAGACCTTTCCTGCCGCTCAAGGGAGATCGCATGGTGCGGAGGCCCAAGTAGGACTCGCTGCCGCCCCTAGTGCTGGCAAGTCTGGACCCAAGGAGGCACACACTTGCCCAAGCCTGTCTGGAAGTCAGGGTAACACAGGGTGGAGATGCACGGGGCCTCACACCCTGTGCAGAGAACCCCTGGAGAGGTGATGGGGAGAAGGGAGCTCAAGGATAAACTGTCCTGGTCCTCTCCCCAGACGGACTGTCCTGAGATGGCACAGATCATAGGACCAATTTGAAGCGTCCTGTGAGACTGAGCTGTCAGCTGCTCTTGTGACAAAGGAGCAGCCAGCCTGGAAGTGTGTCCCTGTGTGTCTGATCTGCCCACTTGCCTGTCTCCTTCTCCTTCCTCTCACTCCTGCTGCCCTGGGTCTGCACTCGCTGTAGACGGCTAGCACATAATATTTTGCTCCAGTCTCAATTTTCCAGGGAACTCAGTATAAGAAAGCAAAATTTTTAAAAAGTTTTATCCTTCAAAGCAAAACCACCAATCTTTTGAAAAATATTACGAAATTTCCTTAAACTTTCTTGTTAAATGGCATATTGAGGCATGGACTCCAGAATTTCTGAAGTTGTTCCCATAATATTCACACTTTGAAAGATGCATGAACCACTGGAGCACTTTATTAGCCTATTGTTGTCCATGATGAGCCAATATTTACCATATAATTATTGACACCTTTGCTAATAATATGGGAGCTAATAAAAATCTTTGCGTAGGCAGAGTAATTGCATTGGGTCACCTTGAAGATTATATTATTGGTTGGCCTCCAGCAGGTGTTCATTTCATCTGATTTATATCATTTTTACTTATGTCTGTTACATTTCATCAAAGCATAGTAATTATGTAACACAGCAAAGTAAATTCTGCAGAATATCATAAAATGATAATCATAGGCTTGGTGAATATATGAATAAGGTGCTAGTCCCCTATTTTCACGGTGTAATAAGCAAATATCTGGGAACCGTTCTAAGTAATAGAACAAAGACATTGATAAATGATAAATATATAATCCGTATAAAAAGAAAATAAAATTTATTATATTGCTAACTTGAAAAATAAATTGTTCTATTTGTCAATATAAGATCATTGGATTTAATCACTTACTTATCTAGGATGTGTGAAAGAAATATTTTTCTTAGGCTTCATTTAAAATTATCAACTATGATTTTGCATGCTCTTTTTATTTTCATTATTTGGTGCCAAATGTAATGTATTTCTGGGAGCCAACAACTGAAATGTAGTCTCAGAAAAATAAAACTTGTTACAGACAAAACACTTTGTATAACATTTCAGATTTAATTTTTGCACTATATTGTCAGCAATATATTATGACAGTAATACGGAAGATTTTCCTTTTGTACATAATCAGTTGTTAATTGGACTTTGTTTTATTTTTTTTTTTTTTTTTAAAGATTTTATTTTTTTTCCTTTTTCTCCCCAAAGCCCCCTGGTACATAGTTGTATATTCTTCGTTGTGGGTCCTTCTAGTTGTGGTATGTGGGACGCTGCCTCAGCGTGGTTTGATGAGCAGTGCCATGTCCGCGCCCAGGATTCGAACCAACGAAACACTGGGCCGCCTGCAGGGGAGCGCGCGAACTTAACCACTCGGCCACGGGGCCAGCCCCGGACTTTGTTTTATTTTTAAGGTGGATTGTATTTGAATGGGTCAAATTTGGGCAGCATAGTGAAATAGGAAAACAAGCTCATCGTACAGAAAGACCATCACCCAAATTTTTAAGAATTATTTTCATTGAGAAAATAAACAATTCTATGAAAAATAGGGCTAGATTACATTGTCCAACAGGAAACAGGCTATCAATCTCTGTTATTAAGTTAGTCAACACGTAGAAGATTTGTTTCCCTTATTAACAGATAACTCATGAGACATGACAGAATGAAATGTCTCCCCTTCAATCTGCCTGACTCCTCCATCTTACCTGCATGAAACAATGACTACTTTATAAAACCGTAAGCCCAAAAAGTTTTAAAAATATTTCAAATTCTAGGAAAGTTTCATGTTGATATTATTGTCAGGTCACTCTCGGAACTCCAACATGACTTTAAGACTTCTAAAGAATCATCATCTACTTTGCTAATGTTTGGATATGTTGGATAGTAGGTATACATGTTCCTATCAAAATCTATTTGAATAGTTAGGATTCAGGGTTCCTGTCAAAATCTATCTGCGTTAACTTCGGTAGAAGTGATGGAAAGGCTTGAGCAGGAAAAACAGTCTTATATTTTTACAAAGCCTCCCAAAATATTTCTAAGTATTTGCATTTGTGCATGAACATAGAGATTTAACTGATGTTTTCTTAATTTAAATTTCCTGGGGCCTGCCCCGTGGCTGAGTGCTTAAGTTCGCACGTTCTGCTTCGTTCTGCTTCGGTGGCCCAGGGTTTCGCCGGTTCGGATCCTGGGCGTGGACACGGCACTACTCATCAGGCCACACTGAGGCGGCGTCCCACATAGCACAACTAGAGGGATGCACAACTAGAATACACAACTGTGTGCTGGGAGGCTTTGGGGAGAAGAAGATCTTAGCTCAGTTGCCAATCTTTGAAAAACAAATATATCCTATACTGGCTCCCTCCAACATTGTTGATGGGAATGTAAAACGCTAAAACCAGTTAGGAAAATAGTTTAGCAGATTCATAAAAACTAAATATGCACCTACCGTATGACCCAGCTTTTGCACTCCTAGGCATTTATCTTAGAGAAATGAAGGCTTTTATTTCACACAAAAATTTGCACACGGATGTTTGTAGAGGTTTTATTAGTAACAGTCAAAAACTGGAAACTACCCAGAAATCCTTCAGCAGGTGAACGGTTAAACACACAGTGGTATGTCCACACTGTGGAATATTACTCAGCAACAAAAAGAAAATAACAACTGATATACAAAGAAACCTGAGTGGGTCTCCAGAAAATTATGGGGAGTAAAGAAAAGGCAATCCCGAGTGTTGAATACTGTCTGATTCTGTTTACATAACATTCTTGAAATGACGAAATTGTAGAAGGGGCGAGCAGATTACTGGCTGTTAGCGATGATGAAGTATGTGGGGGTGGAAGGACAGTGGATTTGTCTCTAAAGGGCACCTGAGGGGGTCCCGTGGGGGTGGAGATGTTCTGCACCTTGACGGTGTCGCTGTCAATCAATATCTTGGTTGAGATATCGTACTGTTGTTTCTCAAGTTGTGGCCACTGGGGAAAGTGGGTGAAGGACGCTCACACACTGTGTGTGAATCTGCAATGACCACAAAATTTAAAAAGTTTAATTTAAAGAATTCTCGTTTTACTGTCCCAGTCTTTTTGAGTTCTTTCTCTATTAAAACACTGGAAACCCTGAAGAGGTAAACAGCACTGCAGTTGGTAACACACAGACGGGACACCCACCACTTTCCGGGCAAAAGTCCTTAATTAGCACTGTGAGCAACAGTGGATGGATTAAATAGGAAGGGTCGAGTATTGTTGATAAGTAAAATTAAAACTAGAAAGAAGGAAAAATAGGCGGGTCCCAACACGAGAGAGCGGAGCATCCGGCCATCTTTAGGCGCTAAGGCAGATTTCTTCCCTTTTCACAATGACTCTCAGGCTGTTGCTTCTTTTCCAGAGAATCTGGGTTTTGGAATTAGGTGGAATTTTGGAGTTATGCGAGTTTGAAGTGAGCTTTTCTATTATGTGAAGTACAATCCCAGAACACAGTTATTGCCCAAGAAGTAATGTTTTAAAGTCTTCGCGTTTATCTTTCACATTGAAACTCTGATGCTATTTTATACAGAATGCTGTCCGTTGGCACCCCCAACCCGCTATAGCATCTCTCAGAGGCTTCTGTGCCTGAGAGGAAGCATCCTACACCTCATCACCACGGCAACAACCCTCCTCCCAAGGGCCACTTCTAGTCCCTGGGAGATCGCCGGCTCGCTGGAAGGAGGGACCCTGTCTGTTCAGTTCACCTGCCTCCCTTCACCATTATTTCGCTTAGACCTGAGACCTTAGCATGTCTCCCACTGATGACGGGTGATACATGAACAACTCAGTATGGTACCGTGCTTTATCCAGTCTGGAGACTTTTAATTATATTCACACACTATATTATATAAAGCTTTTTCTCCCCAACTCACTCGTCACTGGAGAAGGGACTGCCTCAGAAGCCTCCCACTAGATTAGCAGGTGGCAGACAAGGCGAGTTATTTTGACTCGCCATGGTTGCAGTCCAGGGCGGTGACTGACACGGAGCTGGAAACATCCATCCTGTCTCAAAACTGGCTCAGCCTGATGCCAGAAACCCGAGCCGACTGCCCGTATCCTTGTCTCCAGTTCCCACTCCAGGACATGCTAAGATGCCGGAAGAGGTCACTGTACGAATCAACGCCACGACACAACGCAGAACAGCTCTCTCCGCCTTATAGAGAGAGAGGATGAGACAAAATTATATTTCTACGTGTGGAATCTACTTTGTTATATATTACAGGAAAATAAATGTGAGAACCAAGTGTAATCCATGGCAAGTCACTGCCCCTTGCATTCATGTTTACATGTTCTAGTGGTCATGTTCTGGTCAGTCCAGAGAGGAAATGTATCTGAAAAAGAGATGGAGAAAAGCAGAGTTGTTCCTGTGATACCCCCCAGTAAGCCCCCCAGTAACACCTCCTTCTGCTGTCCTTTCTCTTTCTTCACTGTCACGGATCCACATCCTTTCTTTCTTCCACTAAGAGAGGAAATACTGCCATGTCAAACAACCAGGGAGACATTTTCAGTGCAAAAAACAAGAGTAGGAAAGTTAGCATCTTGTTGCCTAAAAGTCTCAGAATTCCCATTTTCACCTCATCAATTTTCTTCCCTATTAAAATGTGGTAGGCTGCAACTGATGGAACCATCTTGCACAACTCAGTTAGTTATTTTTCTTGCAGGGCAAAACAGTGCCGCTGTTAAGGCATCCGTGGTCACTGGTCTAGGACTTGAGAAGGCACAGCAATCTCAGCAGGGAACAGCGAGCCATCGTGCAATTTGCAGGGCGTGCACATGGGGTGTGGGCATAATGGGTTTTTTTGGGAAAAACATCTCAGCTCTTCAGAGGAGCAAGAAAAAAGTCTTCCTAAAATATTTCCAACTTTGATCCACTTGTATTTTAATGCATTCCGAGTAACTGCTCTTGCTCAAAATGCTCGTTGACTCCCTGACTGAAGTGCTCTAAACCTTCAATTACATGTGCACTGCCCCTTTCTCAGGCTTTCGATTACCGTATCATCACAGTTGCAAGTCAAGAGAGGGTTGAGCAAAAAGCGCAGGCACGCAAAGCACTTCCAGAAGCTCAAATGATGTGTTTTCCACAGTTTAAAAAGAAATGCCTTAGCTCTGCATACCAGGAAGGCACATGCACGCCACTGAGGTCATTCTCCAGCAGACCTGAGGGAAATTGGTGAAATTTTAATTTCAGTATCCAGAACAAGGAGTGCATGGTGGGTTGAGGGAAGCTGTCATTAACTTTGTCTTTTCAATTTTTCACACACGAAAAGGAAAAGCTGTGAAAAATCTCAGCTTGCCCTCTTCAGACTTAGGGTAAATTCCTGGTTCTTGATGATTAAGTGTTGTCATTACAGACTTCCCCCACGTCTGTTCCCATATTCCTGGGTCAAGATATTACGTTAATACCACTCTTTTCAGGCTGCTATGCAAGAATACTTGACATGTCCTATTTCACCAATTTAAAATTTTAAAAATGAGGCCAAATAAAATTTAACATTAAGTTAAAGAATTCTTGGTATGTATTGTGCCTATTGCAGAAAAGTCAGAGCTTCTCGCCCCAGGATCATGAAGCTGAGTGTGCTGACTCTTCTGGAGGAAGTGCTGCTGTCTCCTCAACGTGCCCCTCACAGCCGCTATCATCACAGCTTCCCTCTCACCTTTGGTTGCACAATCAAACACTATCTCTTGATGGCAGTGGGCAAGCAGATGTCACAAAGTGGAGAAAGGAGATTGTCTTCCCCCCTCACACACAGGGTTTTTTTCTCTCTCTCTCTTGTTTTTTTGGTGAGGAAGATTATCCCTGAGCTAAAATCTGTGCCAGTCTTCCCTATTTTATGTGGGATGCCACCACAGCATGGCTTGATGAGCAATGCTAGGTCCAAGCCTGAGATCCAAACTGGTGAACCCCAGGCCGCTGAAGCAGAACCTGCAAACTTAACCACTGAGCCACTAGGCTGGCCCCTCATGGCCAGTGTCAAGACCCTTTACTGACACTGTGCACGTCTATGGCTTCCCAATGCGTCTGTTTAACTTCCACATCTGTCACACAACTGCACACAGCATGCACACACACACACTGTTCCCCCCTTTGACTCCTGAGCTTCATACTGCACAGACCTAACCCCCTTCTAAGACCGTGAGGGGGGCACCTTTCCTTGTGTCGTCTCAATGCTCACTAGTGGGGCTCTGGGGATTCAGACTGTAGGGGACTGGCTGGGGATTTGTTACTCCGAGCATCACCAATGAAGGAGTAGGGAAACTGAGGCTCAGTCATGTTCCTCCTCCTTGGCCCATCCATGCAAGATCCCGACAGTTTACTCTCAATAACTAAACACGTCCCTCTTGTTCCCAGACTTGTCCGTCTTGTCCTAGAGTTCCAAGAAAACCCCTCCCTCCTTAGACTCATGCTCCACCTAATTTCTTGATGCCAGCATGATTGACAACAAGAATATCCACTCTCTGGCCTCCATGGTTAGAAGGAGACACCCTGCCCACACTTGCTCTCCTCCTTCTGTACTCTCAGCTACAAGAGTGACCATGGTCTGCTCACGACCACACCATCGACCCTTGCTGGAGGCCCAGTCTTGGCAGGAGGCCCAGTGCCTCGCCAAGATCCACCCAATAGGGGCTAAACCTGTGCCACCACTCAGTGTCCTACAGTTTCTGGCTTGGGTGGGGGTCTTCGAGTGGGCACCCGTATGTTAAACCAACCTTCCCCCTTGGTTCTGAGCAATTTGAGAAATAAGAGACTTAGGAAACACCAAGACGTCACTTGTACTATTGACACAGGCCAGGTCCGGGTTGCAGCTTGCTGTGAGAGCCACAGGACTGAACCGAGCTCCAGATTAGCACATAGGCAAACGTTTCCATCCTGTCACAGCAGCGGCAGCCCAAGGCAGGCACACGTGGACGCTGGCCGAGCGAAACTGGCAGCATGGAACAGCTGACAGATTTAGTTCTTTGCAGGTACATTGTTTCCAAGAGGAAGAAGAGACAAGTACATTCCCAGCTAGATAAGTCGCACCCCTTCTCCACGCTCAAAGTGAGAACAGCCAAGGAGGGAGGCCCAGGGATGTAGGAACTGTGCTCCTGTCACAGAAAGAACCCAGAGGGAGGAGGAAGGCTGTCACAGCCACCCATTTCTGTAGAAAATAACCCTATGAAAATTATCCTGACACAACTGGTATTTTATTTGCTCGCAATTTGGTGGCTCAGAAATTTAGGCTGGATCAGCTGGGTAGTGCTGCTGAGCTGGTCTGGGGCAACTCACACAGATGAGTTATCAGGTTGCTTAGAGGGCTGGATGGTCTGAAAGAGCCTCACCACGTAGCCGGTGGCTGGGGCTGGCTGTCCCCTAGGCACTTTTGTCCTCCGAGTGGCCAGCACAGACTTGTTCACGCCGCAGTTTCATGGTGGCAGTAAAATGAGAACAGAAGTTCAGAGCCTCTTGGAGCTTGGACTTCAAATTCCCGAGTGACAACTTCTGACCATTCCATTTGTCAAATCAAGTGCTAAGGCCAACTCAGACTAGAGGTGTCCAGAACCAGGCTCCACCTACCGAAGGGAAGAGCAGTTGCTTCACCCTGCAGTGGGGTGTGCATAAAGGCCCAGGGCTTTGGGACCACCTTGTGTGATACACCACCGAGTGTTTTCTAGCAACTCCGGGTGGTGGCACATATTAGCACACAGATTGCCACTACCCAAGAAGGGCAGGAGAAAGATGGAGCCCCAGAAAGTTTCTGGGAAAATTCTTCTGTGACTATGTCCAGTGTTTAAAGAGGTGATGAAAGTCCACAATAACTGTACCAGCAGGATCATCAAAACCTCAGAGACTTCGGAAATACAAATCTGTGTTCCCTCACTGGAGAAAGAGACCTGACAGACTAGATGGCTGACTGACAGATGGAATGTGGACTCACCATGAAAAAGGAATATTGTAAAGACTCACCATGATCTGATGATGGTTGTGACATTTACTCACTACTTTCCTGTAACCTACTTTGTGTGTGTGTGTATTTTTAACTAACTTGCTATGTGTATCTCTGCCTCTCTCCCGCCATTTTACATAGGGTATGTTGATGGTGGTTAAGTTTAGAAGTTAGTCTGTGAGTTTCATAGTATTAAAAAACTATTCTGACAGAACTCAAAGAAGAATGGATATCACCCAGACAGACGTGACACAGTCTGAGTCAGCTTATAAAATATTGGGTTCCCTCTCCTTGCAGAGGAGCAAATAGTGGTATAGGAGAGGAAGATAATTCCTCTACTGGCTCTACGTCCTTCTGGCTGGGCTATGAATTACACTGACAGGAGACAGAATAATAGGAGAAAATCAAACAAAGCTTTATAACATGTGTACATGGGAGAGACCCAGGAAAACTGAGTAGCTCCCTAGAACGGCCAAAGCTGCCACCTTAAATATCATCTTCAGTTAAAGACAAAGGAGGATGTTGGTGGGGGGAGTCAGTTATGGGAGATTACCAGAAAAGCACAGTAAACAAGGGTAAGGTTATTATGCAGATTTAAGTTCTTGCCTTCTGAATTGATAAGGGTTTTAGAGATAAGATCACCCCCTCTTCTTCCTGGTATATAGAGAGACAACTATACAGATGGAGATTTCCTGTACAAATGTAAATGTCTCTTACAAAGCATAACTTCTACTTGGTTTTCAGAGCTTTTCCCATGTCTGCAGTTTTTTAAAAGCAACGAGCCCAAAATAATGCTGATACCAAGGAGACACATTTTGGGGTGGCCAATTCTGATCCCCCACTGTGTCTTCAGCTGGGTGAAAGAGAACAGTTTTAGTTTGGGTGTCAGCAAATGTTTTGAATTCTAAGTTTAGAAAGAAGCATGTATGGATGTTGGGCAGCAGTTGGAGTTTTGTCATCTTGGAGACTGAGCACTTGAGCATTTGAAAATCCACCCTCTTGAGGAGACGTCTTAAGATAGAGGGGAGCAAGGACCTGCCCACCACGACAGCCCAGGGCGCAACGGTGCTTCTCCCTACACCTTGGCAGTTAGAGCTTGGGCTCAGAGCCTAAGTAAACCAATCAGACACTTCTTGCTGGTAATTTAAATCTGAAGGATTGTAAAGATTACATGCCTTGCTCTGTGTGGAGTTGAGACCTGTGGCCATAAGGGTCCAGAGGTCACTGTCATCATCATCATCACCACCACAGACCCCAGTGGCCTTGCTGGTAAGTTCCCTTTCTGGTTAAAGGATTCAGAGTTGGTTTTGGTAGTTTCCAACCAAATATGGGCAGAAAGGTGGAAGCCATCAGTTTCACCTGAGCTTCCCACATGGGACAGGTACCAGGAATGGGTCCATAGAAAAAGGGGAGAACTAAGTAATTGGCTAATGCATGAAATCAGTGTAAATTATCTGTCTGAGTGCCATCATGAAGTTTTGAAATCAGTAATAGGTTTCAAAGCTTTTAGTATTAAATATCCAGATCCTGGCGTCAACTTGTGCTTTGTCTTTATCTCTCTAGAGTTATATGAGGGGAAAAAAATGGAAGAAAATACATAAATAAATCTTGCTTTGGTAAATTTTGCTTGCATTAAGAAGGAAAAATTATATTTTCTGTGAAAAATATATTGCTAACATTTACATGTCTTACTTTGATGTTGTATCTTATTATACTTAAATTAGGCAAATATTTTGAAAATAAAACATGGATATTGTTTTCAATAATAGTGGGAAGAAGACTGGAAATCAGTTCTATTTTCTGCTAGCATGAAAATAGACAGTAATTGATAATCTCATTAAAAGTATAACTTCTTTTTTCATAGAATTATTGAATAGCACTTTAAAATCCTCTAGGAACCCTCAGAAAACAACCTTGTTAGGAAAACCTATTTATGTTTTACCACTTCTCAATTTTAAATTATTCATTCTTGCAAAGCACACTTTTACTGCAGTTCATTAATTTTTAGAATCTATAGGTTTGTTGAACTCAATTTCCTTAATCATGCATATAAAATTAATTATTAGAATTTTTTTATTTTGCTGATTTCAGCAAGTGTGTGGAACCACATAAGATAGCCTTCAGCAAAATATGTAGCATCTAGCAGAAAAAGGAAAAACGATTCTTGTTTTTTTGTAAAATGAGTTTTCTGTTTCAATAACTTGTGTTCAAATCATTGGGGCAAACACATCACTTTGTTTTCTTTTGTTCATGTTCTCAGCAGAAAATGGAAAATGACACTTTACACTCATTTTGAAATATTTAGCCACACCACGCATAATGTAATTAAGTTTCCTGATCACATGAGCCTGCTTGACAGGTACGGGCCTATTAATAGAAGGGGATGTTAAGTAAATCACGCTCTGGGACCATTAAGCACATGATTTTTAAAAATCTAACGTGGAAGTGATCTCAGGAAACATAGTCATGCAGAGAAACAAAATTTCACTTCGATTCAAATATAGCACTAACTTCCTCACCTTAAATGCTAATTATGAAATATCCTAGTAGGTATGATTTGAGAATTTTGGTTCCATTTAGTACAATTTTAAAGAACAGGCCACGAGACTTGGGAATGCAAATGTCATGAAGAGGGACTGTGCCTGGTGACCCCAGGCCAGAAGTTTTCTTATTAAATCCTCATGTGTCACCGTGGAAATTCAGGGGTGTGCAGAGGATCCTTTTAAGTATTAGATGAGAAGATCAAGGCGAGACAATTCTGCATCTTTACTGGTGTCTTTACCAGTAAATGTAAAAGTGGAAGTCCCACCGCCAACACGGGCTGCCCCCCGCGGGTCCCCTGATGGGGCCACAACCAGCCCTCAGCTCTCCTGGCCTCATGCCAAGGATGCTCATGTTCTTGCCTCCTGAGAGAGCGCGATGGACGCAGATAAACAAAAGGTGTGTGTTTGTTTCTGTGACTACAGAGTTCTGTATACCCTAACTCTTTTCTTTGTCTTCTTAAGACTTGTATAAAAGCATCTTAGAGAGCTTTCTTATTTTATGGTTCTCCTTTTTCACTTCAAAAATATAAATTCAAGAAAGATGAGAAAAGACCCCAAGGGCCCCTCATTGACTTCTGCAGTTTCTGTAAGGCCACCTGAGAATTCCTTCCTCCCCCACAGCCACCAGAGCAGTGTCAGGTGTGCCTCCCCCAGCCACTGTCTGCTGCTCTTTGGCTCTGCTCCCCTGCAGGAGTAACCCTCTGACCAGATCAGGACCTGATTTTCCAGAAATGATGAGAACAGGAGATTCCTTACACCTTTGCTCTATTTCCTTCTTGAGGGAGTCCAAAATAGCAGTTTCCAGATCAAAGGAAAGAAAATTTAAGAACTCTATAGAGAGCTGGGTAAATCCTGTGCCCTCTGTGTGCCTCCGTTCCCCAGCCTGTAGAATGGGCAGCAGAGACCCACCTCACAGGAAGCTCTTAAGAATTTTATAGAATTGTGCATAAACATATGCAGCACGTGATAAAGATTTAAAATTGCTTTGCTCTTTTTGATTTCTCATTAGACACACACACACACGTGCACATCGTCTACTGACATGGAAAGTGAATAACCTCCCCAACAGACGACTATGACATTAACAAAACAAACGTACGCGCCTATCAATGAGAGTTTCAGGAATAAGTCTGTCCTGGCTTCTTTATCAAAGCATCATCTGTGACTCAGATAAGTTTCAGTAAAAGAGAAAGGAATTGAGAAAGAAACCCCATGTCAAAATTCTAGATATTCCACTAGGCTTTCTATAAAATGAACTCAAAGGACTGGGAATAAACATATGGAAGACTGGACAGAAGATACCACAGTCTACCATTATTTCATACCGCCGTCTAAAAGATGTAGGTAAGATTTTTAAAATAGAAATTCTATAGAAATTCTCATTATGTTGCAGTAACCTGGCATTCTCTACCTCATGGGCAGACGATTGAATATTAATCTTCACAGTGAGTGATACAGAGACTGAAACGGAGAAGAGTGGAAATGGAAGATAGACTGTGCGTGCTGATACTTGTTACAGGAGCATCCATCTTCCTCGCTGAAATGTACACTGAAGATTTACATTCCAAGACTATAAGAGAGGAAAAAAGACAAAGAATGTTTAAAATACACTTTTAGTAATGTTTAAAATGTACCTTGTTTTTTGATTCATTGATTTTTATTCTTTGAAAAAGGCCTTTTTTATTCTCAAATATGACATGTGCATTATTCAGCCACGCTAAAGAAGAGTACAATTTGTTGCCAACTATATCATCAATTCTGTTTTAATCTTCCCTGGGTACTGAAGTAAAACGTGCTGAGCTGTAGATTTCCTTGCTGTGGCAGGAGGAATTTTCTAAGCCATATTGCTCCCTTTCCTGGGGTTTCAGATCCTCCTTTCCTCTGGAGCACCCCCCTTCTACAGTGGCGGGACGCCACCAGGTGTCTGGGAGCTGTGGCATGTCACAGTGTGTGCTCCATTGATTAACCATGAAAACAGTAATGGAACTGCCATTGATCCCTGAAACGGCTCCTCTGAAATCCTTTAGGGCGTCCACAGGGTCACTACTCATGTTCCCTTGTGAGGATAAGCTTCCAGCTATCGGACTGCTTGCTAACCGCCACCTGCAATAAACTGCTTACCTTTCCATTACGAGCTTAACAATTGCCTGCCAGAGTGGAGTGTATGAAAAATAGATAAAAAGCTCCCAAACTTCACAACTGCAGGAGAGTCATTTGCACGGCCGAGTTTGAGAATTTTCAGTCTGGAAAATAACTCTCACGCACATGGGAAGTATGAAGTGACTCAAACTCTCTTTTTGAATTTCCAGAATTCAACAATAAAAACTGGCTTCATTTGTACACCACTTTAAACTTTTCAAAGCGCTTTTATATTTCTTTCCCTTGCTTATTCCTCAGGGTTTTATACGGAACAATTTCTAAAAATGAGGGAAACCATGGTGAAATTATGACTAAGACATAATAAAGGGCTATGTGAGAATTGCTAAAGGCAGAACTCTAAGTCAGATCTCCCATCACCCAC